>NC_069502.1:580223844-580523844 GCF_027579735.1 Bombina bombina
TTTCCAAGAAGGGGAAGAATTTGACTTTGAAATAGTTATGAACAAACTCAGTGCTCACTTGAGAGGGCTTGTGTTCACAAACGTGCTCAGCGTGTGGGAAAATCTGTGGAGTCATTTGTGCGCAGCCTGTATGAACTAGCTGAATTCTGTGAGTTTGGTGTTGCTAAAGAAGAGCAAATCAGAGACAGAATAGTCATAGGAATTGCAGATGCTGAGGTCTCACTGAAGCTACAGTTGGAGGCTGATTTAATATTGGATGGGGCTATTAGGATGGCCCGCCAGAGTGAACTGGTGAAAAAAGTGCTGATCTGAGGTCCGAGAGTATTGTGGATGAAGTGCAGCAGTTCAGGAGAGCTGCTAGTGAAAGGCACAGTGTGAGTGGTAGACCATGGGCAACAGAATGGCCCAGAAGCGGATGGGCGCAGCATGCTCGCTGCACGCGGTGTAACCGTACCCATGATCAGAGTGTCTTATGCCCTGCTAAAGACAAAAGATGTAGAAAATGTAACCGAATGGGCCATTTTGAAGTGGCGTGTAAAACTGAATACATTAAGGAGATGCAGGTGGATAGTGACCAGGAGGGTCAAGAAGGGTCCTTTGTAGGGTTCGTTGTTGAACGGTCTGGTTCAGATGAAGATTGGCGGGTTACTCTTACTGTAATGGGAGCCAAAGTTACCTTTAAGATTAAAAGAGATAATCGCTATAGCGCCTGTTAGATGTACCTCGTGGCTTTGATATAATGACACCTAGCTGTCAAAAAATGTGGAAGATAAATGATGTGTATTACCAAAGCGCCTGACCTGATGGAGGCTAGGCTACTCAAAAATTCTAAAATCCCTTATAAATTTATTCAGTATATATATATATATATATATATATACAATAACATTCATGGATCCATGTTTTTAAAATTAAACACTGGTTACAGTTATTATTATTATTATCGGTTATTTGTAGAGCGCCAACAGATTCCGCAGCGCTAAAAGTGGTAGACCATGGGCAACAGATACAGTATATAAATTTACAGTGGATAAATTAGAATAAAAACAAACAATGATTCAATGATCTTCTAAATCCAGGATAGGATTGAGCTCGCATTCTATTGGCTGATTGGAACAGCCAATAGAATGTGAGCTCAATCCTATTGGCTGATTGGATCAGCCAATAGGATTGGACTTCAATTCTATTGACTGATTGCATCAGCCAATCAGATTTTTTCGACCTTAATTCCGATTGGCTGATAGAATTCTATCAGCTAATCGGAATCTAAGGGACGCCATCTTGGATGACGTCACTTAAAGGAACCATCATTCAGTAAGAAGCCGTCGGATGAAGAGGATGCTCCGCGTCGGATGTCTTGAAGATGGACCCCCTCCACGTCGGATGGATGAAGATAGAAGATGCCGTCTGGATGAAGACTTCTGCCTGTCTGGAGGACCACTTCGCCCGGCTTGGATGAAGACTTCTCCCGGCTTCGTTGAGGACTTCGGCCTGGTTGGATGAAGACTTCTGCCGCTTCCTTGAGGATGGATGTCCGGTCTTCAGAACTGTAAGTCGATCTTCAGGGGGTTAGTGTTAGGTTTTTTTTAAGGGTGTATTGGGTGGGTTTTATTTTTAGGTTAGGGTTTGGGCCTGCAAAAGAGCTAAATGCCCTTTTAAGGGCAATGCCCATCCAAATGCCCTTTTCAGGGCAATAGGGAGCTTAGGTTTTTTTTAGATAGTATTTTATTTGGGGGGTTGTTTGTGTGGGTGGTGGGTTTTACTGTTGGGGGGGTTGTGTGTATTTTTTTTTACAGGTAAAAGAGCTGATTACTTTGGGGCAATGCCCCGCAAAAGGCCTTTTAAGGGCTATTGGTAGTTTAGTTTAGGCTTTTTTTTTATTTTGATAGGGTAGATTAGGTGTAATTAGTTTTAATATCTGTAATTTGTTTATTATTTTCTGTAATTTAGTGTTTTTTTTGTACTTTAGCTAATTTAATTTAGGTAATTTATTTAATTATAGTGTAGTGTTGGGTGTTATTGTAACTTAGGTTAGGTTTTATTTTACAATTACTTAGTATTTATTTTAGCTAGGTAGTTATTAAATAGTTAATAACTATTTAGTAACTATTCTACCTAGTTAAAATAAATACAAACTTGCCTGTAAAATAAAAATAAACCCTAAGCTAGATACAATGTAACTATTAGTTATATTGTTGCTAGCTTAGGGTTTATTTTATAGGTAAGTATTTAGTTTAAAATAGGAATAATGTAGTTAATTATAGCAATTTTATTTAGATTTATTTTAATTATATTTCAATTAGGGGGTGTTAGGGTTAGAGTTAGGTTTAGGGGTTAATACATTTAGTATAGTGGCGGCAGATTAGGGGTTAATAAATGTAGGTAGGTGGCGTCGATGTTAGGGACGGCAGATTAGGGGTTAATAATATTTAACTAATGTTTGTGAGGCGGGAGTGCGGCGGTTTAGGGGTTAATATGTTTATTATAGTGGCGGCGACGTTGGGGCGGCAGATTAGGGGTTAATAAGTGTAGGTAGGTTGCAGCGACATTGGGGTGGCAGATTAGGGGTTAATAAATATAATGTAGGTGTCGGAGATGTTGGGGGCAGCAGATTAGGGGTTCATAAATATAATGTAGGTGGCGGCGGTGTCCGGAGTGGCAGATTAGGGTTTAAACATTTTATTATAGTGTTTGCGATGCGGGAGGGCCTTGGTTTAGGGTTTAATATGTAGTTTATGGGTGTTAGTGTACTTTTTAGCACTTTAGTTATGAGTTTTTTGTTATGGCGTTGTACCATAAAACTCATAACTACTGACTTTTAAATGCGTTAGGACTCTTGACGGGGTAGGGTGTACCGCTCACTTTTTGGCCTCCCAGGACAGACTCGTAATACCGCCGCTATGGAAGTCCCATAGAAAGAAGACTTTACGAAGTTTACGTAAGTCGTTTTGCGGTAAGGCCAAAGAAGTGTGTGGTGACCCTAAACCTTCAAGACTCGTAATACCAGCGGGCGTAAAAAAGCAGCGTTAGGACCTCTTAACGCTGCTTTTTTACCCTAACGCACAACTCGTAATCTAGCCGACTGTTAGGCAATTTTGGTTTTTGTATAGTACCCATTCTCTCTCTTTTCTAACATATTATCTTCATGCAAATGTCTAAATATTTCCCCTTTAAATAGTAATAATTATAGAGTCATTGCATCCATTGCTTTTAACCAATCGTTTTGTTATGTTTCCTGTATAAGGTGCAAACAGGTGTACCAATTTAGGTATATGATTACGGTCCTGTGGACCGAAACCGGTCAGACTTTTTCCTTGACTCTGTAAAGAGGTTTCATTTCCTATACTTTCATCTTTTAAATATTACTAATAAAGCATGAAGCGATTTTATTATTGAGGCATGAGCTGGACTTTTTCATCTTTTGCATTTTGGATACTAGTTTTGTGGATTACAGGGATCCGCTGCCTAAAGGTCCATTCTAATCCCTCTTCTTGCTAGTGTCAGATTATTACACTTCCACCCCATGTAATTACCTTGGAACTTATTCGGCAGTGAACACTAGTTTTGGAGCTCCTCCTCCGGTCACATGACTGCTCATCGACCACAGGAATACAGCGTTCACTAAGGGATTACCGCTGAGCGCTGCAACGGAAAGTTTTGTGTACCGACATTGGACACATACGGCTGTTATTTCCAGATACGGTCTTTGACGGCTTCCAGTGAGGGTGAGTGAAGTTACTCCGTTTGTTTGTATCAGACAAATAGAAGGTTGGCACTTTTCCATAGTAGTAGAGAGGATGTGACCAGCACTTGTAGCCCAGATGCAGGAGGATAGTCACAAGCAACTACCAAGCTTGTAAGTATCAGTAAAAAAAGCAGCACAACAGTCCTCCTTGCAAATAATCTTCAATGTTTATTGTTACATTACAGGAACAGATAAAAACACCACAACGTTTTGGGGCAGATGCCCCTTAATCATGTGATACAAAACACTAACAGCACACCTGATTTAAATAGGCTAATCCCTGGGAGTTTAACCCTTACATGCTAAGAACTATCAAAAGATAAGTGTAGCGCCCTCTTGTGTCACAGGGTGCATGATAAAGTTAAAGTTAAAAACCAGTAAAGATCTAATGTCTAATTTAAAAATCCAGAATGTTTCTCTTTGTTTGAGCAACAGTTCCCTGTTACCTCCCCGTCTGGGTGTGTGAACTTGCTCTATTATTTGAAATCTAAGTTGGCTGATTTGGTGACCGGCTGCAATAAAGTGATGTGCTACAGGGGCAGTGTGGACCTTGCACCTTATGTTACTCTTGTGCTCTGTAATGCGATCACCAATGCGCCTAGTGGACTCGCCTACATAGCACTGCCCACATGGGCACTTAATGAGATAAACTACAAACTTGGTGTTACATGTAAAGTAAACCCTGTACTTGAACTTATACCCTGTATGTGGATGTAGAAAATGTGGACTCTTTATAATGGAATCACAATTACAGCATCCCAGACAGGGGAAACATCCCAAACTTTTTTTGGTAATATAACCCTGGGTCAGTGTTTTGCCAGGACCTATGTCCGCTCTAATCAATGAGTCTCGCAAATTTTTGCTGCGTTTATAGGCTGGCATAGGGTTCTGGCCAAACTGCTCTATGTCTGGATTGCAACATTGGAGAATACCCCAATGGCGGCGAATGATCTTAGATATTAGATTGCTCTGTCTGCAGAATTCTGATACAAACGTCATTCTTTTCTTATTATTTGTAACTGATTTAGATTGCAACAAAAGCTCTCTATCTAAGGGGAGTACATCATTAATGGTTTTGGAAATGAGCTCATGTGGATAACCCCGTTGTAGAAATTTATCCCCCATTTCAAACAATCTATTAGTAGAGATAGTTTCATTATCCACAATTCTTTTTACTCTAAGCATTTGACTGCGGGGCAATGATTTCAAAAGTGATGGAGGATGTGCACTATCAAAGCATAGCACTCGTCCAAGCCTTCTTAAAGACAATCAAGAATACTGTAGGAAATTCAAGTACATATTGAACAAATGTTTGTTTGACATCATTGTGCTTACCGTTGAATTCCTGCAGAAGGAGATTGACACACTGAAGGCTTCAACTGAGAAACTGCAGGAGGAGATTCACCAGTCTTTGTCTGTTGAAGCATTTGATAAATTGATGTTGGAAAATAAAAACATCTTGGCGGAGTTGCGTAAGACAATAGAGGAACGCAAGAGGGCGAAGTTCAATCGTGACGAGCAGGATTACTCAGCCAATAGAGTCTACCGAGGGGTCTATGATCCGCAAGGAAGAGAGCGTAATGCAACTTCCGGTTTCAGAGGACGCCGCCGACAAACACACATTTTCTACATCCACATACAGGGTATAAGTTCAAGTACAGGGATTACTTTACATGTAACACCAAGTTTGTAGTTTATCTCATTAAGTTCCCATGTGGGCGGTGCTATGTAGGCGAGTCCACTAGGCGCATTGGTGATCACTTACAGAGCACAAGAGTAACATAAGGTGCAAGGTCCACACTGCCCCTGTAGCACATCACTTTATTGCAGCCGGTCACCAAATCAGCCAACTTAGATTTCAAATAATAGAGCAAGTTCACACACCCAGACGGGGAGGTAACAGGGAACTGTTGCTCAAACAAAGAGAAACATTCTGGATTTTTAAATTAGACACTCTAGAACAGGGGTGTCAAACTCAAATTCATCGGGGGCCACATCAGCAGTTTGGTCACCCTCAAAGGGCCTCAAAGGGCCGGTTGTATAGGACTATGTGTCCACTCTTTATTATCATAATAAATTATTGTCACTGCATTCAATTATTACTGTTTTTTCTAATAATGTGTAAGTAATAACTAGCTCTGAAAGCAGAAACATAGTCAGAATAATGGCAAGTAGATATTCAAATGTACAATAATTGTACAATTTATTGAAAAATTATTTTTGGTAACAGACAGTAATTTAGGTTAAAAATATGTATTCAAAAATACCCCACAATGCAATGTCCCCTTTTAACCAATTCCCTAACACCAGAAGAGAAATAACACCTTACAATACATACAAGGAGTGCTATCTGGTAATATACATAACACACAATGGTTCTCAAACAAACCACATCCATCCTGTAACTTCTGATATGTAAAACATCCCACTTCCTAATAATGAGTAGTCATGTGCTTTATATAGTTATTCTACCTTCTGTTAACCCCTTGGGCAGCGGCTAAGCCTCCCTGAGCTGAGTACCTGACCTCCTGTCTATCCTGGCTGCTACAAGTCCTGGCTCCCTTGTGGCCTGCCATTAATAGTATACTACTGCAGAGAGTGTTTTACTGTGTGTGTTTGTGCATTACTGTACAGCCCCGGCCTGGCCCCTCTCCGGCAGTAGCCGGCCCTTCACTTTACACTACTTACCTGGCTTTTAGTTGCGTCGTCCGTTCATTGCTCTTGCTGCCTGCCTGCCTGCCTGCCACCCACGCCGCCTCAGTGTTGTCGTTGTGTCCGACTCCTGTCTGTCCCCTTGGCTCCAGTCCTCCTGCTGCCTTGAACGTGGCCACACACAGTCTGCTACAGCTCCTGCCGCCTGAGCCTCTTGCGCAGTATGTCACTGTGCGCACGGCATGTGGAGGCGGAGCTGAGCAGCCACAGACAGACAGAGCCAGGGCAGGTGGTGGGAGAGTCAGAGTGTGTTCATAATATGTGGACCGGATTCCGGATTTACCGGCCGGTCCACATATTGCAGGGCAGCCAGCGAGCCTGATTGTAAGTAACTAAAGCGGCAGAAGGCTCCTCCACGGCTCCTGACTCCAGTCCACTCAGTCAGTCCAGTCTTTTTTTTCACATCACAGTGCACTATGCAGAGATGTGCCCGACTTGTCAGTCCGCCCCTGAATAATATGGCGGCGGCTACACGGGCCACATGACAAGGTCTGGTGGGCCGGATTCGGCCCGCGGGCCTTGTGTTTGACACCCGTGCTCTAGAACCAAAAGGAATGAACAGGGAAATTAATTGGTCATCTTTTTATTGATGGTGTTGCTGTTGTGTAGTAATTATACTGATGCATATTCTTATTACATTTTTTTTAGAATGCTCACTGAGATCAACATCACTGTGCACTTAGAAGTATGATTTGCAGACTCCTGGTTAATTTTCATCTGGGGTAATACAAACACTCTATATGTATCCATTCATTTTTGGTATTATTATTTTTTCTATCCTGTGATCAAGTTTATGTAAAATTATCTTGTACATACAAGGTCATATTTAGCAGTATTATACTTTGCTTGGTAATATTACTGTCATTGACCAATGAATTAATTAATTTTTCTCTGGGTAAGGTACTCTTATTTATATTTACTAATATAAATGTATAGTGCAATCTGGTATGCTGACTGTGTAAATATTTTGATGTATTTTTTATATACAATTTTTTCTAGGAGGCTTCTTTACTGGTTTTTAACTTTAACTTTATCATGCACCCTGTGACACAAGAGGGCGCTACACTTATCTTTTGATAGTTCTTAGCATGTAAGGGTTAAACTCCCAGGGATTAGCCTATTTAAATCAGGTGTGCTGTTAGTGTTTTGTATCACATGATTAAGGGGCATCTGCCCCGAAACATCGTGGTGTTTTTATCTGTTCCTGTAATGTAACAATAAAAATTGAAGATTATTTGCAAGGAGGACTGTCGTGCTGCTTTTTTTACTTTTATTTCCATAGCCTGTTAGTAGTTGTTAACCGTCCGGTGTACGGAACTGCAGGCCGTTAAATCAGGTGTACTTTTAAGCCTTGTATTGAGCTCTGTGTGGTGCACGGGTCCTTGGGCTGTAATAGCGTATGGATAAGCGCCATAGTTAGAGTTACCTGGAGTCAGTCTAGTCTCACCCTCATTGAATAAGAGACATTAACGGGTAGAATGGTTTCTTATATCGAACTTGTGTGTACAAATATTAGGTATTACATCTGCCACAGCTTCACCCATGTTTTGCTATTACGTTAAACCTGTTCATCTCCTTTCTTATATAAAAAATATATTCAATAAAAAGTTTCAACTTATGATTCTTCACTTGATGAGATATGAGTTCATATGTGAGTGAAGTAAGACCAATGTTTTCAAATAATATATTCAATATAGTGTATAGATCCCTCGGTGGTCACAGATATGTGTATGATGATATAGAATTTCAACAATAAAAATCCTCTATAATCCTTGGATAACCAGTGATGGTAAAAAATCCCCCCCAAAAAATATATAAAAAAAATACAGTTTGCGTACTTCAAACTCCAAAAAACAAACTTTAAGCTCCAATCAGTGATTATAAAAGTGATTGATGTGGAAAATTGTGTAAAAAAGTAAAAGTAAAATAGTGATTGATGCAAAAAATATTAAAAACAGTGGAATAGAATTACAAAATCTAATTCAAAACGTTCAATAATGTACTCCTTAAATGTTCTCCTTATGTGGGTTAGTGGATATCCTAATAGTAAAAATGATGTGTGCTCACATATAGTTTTCAAGTGTTCTTTAAAGCTTTAAGGCTACTGCTGATGATATACAGTATTTCCAAATTAATCCTCCTGTAAAAGAAATGGATAATAGTGTAGATCGTTTTCACATGTAAAATAAAATGAAAGTAGGCTTACCAGTACTCCGGTCAACGCGTTTCGGCCCGTATTAGGCCTTTATGCAACCCACTCCGAATATCACTTAAAGGTGACGCAGTCCCATACAGCATTACCACTTCTCGTAGAATTCCTTTCCCGCTCATGTCTCAAGTGGAGAAGGAACTTCTGTGTATGAAGAATATTGGAGTCATTGAAGAGGTTGTTGAAGCAACTGACTAGTGTGCCCCCATTGTGCCTGTTGCGAAGAAAAACGGGAAGGTACGCATCTGCGTAAACTTAAAAAGGTTGAATGATGCGGTGAAGAGAGAGAGATATGTGCTGCCGACACTTGAAGACATAGCTCCGAAATTGGCTGGGGCGAAGTTCTTCTCTACACTGGATGCTTCCAGCGGCTTCTGGCAGATACCTCTAGACCCAAAGTGCCGCAAACTGACTACCTTCATTACACCGGTAGGTCGGTTTTGCTTCTGCAGACTCCCCTTCGGGATATCGTCTGCTCCTGAAATCTTTCAAAGATAGATGAGTTCTATCCTAAGGGACCACGAGGGCTTGGCAGTCGTCATGGACGACATTTTTGGTGTATGGGTCTACATTGGAAGAACATGATCATTGATTGAGCTGTGTGCTGCAGACCATTAGAGAGTCCGGGCTGAAATTAAATAAGGAGAAATGCCATTTTAGGAAGGCTGAGTTATGTTATTTTGGGCATATTATCAATGGGGATGGCATGAAGCCGGACCCTGATAAAATCCTTGCTATTGAACAGATGAAAAGTCCTTCTGATGTACATGAGCTGAGACAAATATTGGGCCTTCCATATTTATCCACAATACTACACCCTATCACAGAGTTGTTAAAGAAAGATGTTGCCTGGGTCTGGGGACCTTCACAGGAAGAATCTTTTGTGCAGGTCAAGTCCCTGCTGGGGTCTGCCCCTGTGTTGGGGTTCTACGACCCTTCTAAAAAGACTGTGGTTAGTGCTGATGCGAGCAGTTATGGGTTAGGGGCCGCCCTCCTGCAGTTGAATGAGAACAAACTATAGCCCATCGCCTACTGTTCTCATACACTGATGGCTGCTGAGTCAAAATACACCCAAATTGAGAGAGTGCCTGGCTGCAGTTTAGGCCTGCGAGCGCTTTCAGCGTTACCTAGTGGGTTTAGAGAAATTTAGTCTGGAGACTGACCATAAACCGCTAGTCCCTCTAATCTACTCTTATGATATTGACAAAACACCCCTAATATGAGGCTGCTCAGGTTCAATGTTCAGGCAGTGCATGTGCCGGGGAAACAACTGGTAGTGGCAGATACACTTTCCAGGCTCCCACTGGCTGCTGCTGAAGAATCTTCAATGGAATCAGATGTGAAAGTGTATGTAGATTCAGTTCTGGCATCCAAATTAATTTTGTCAGGGAAGCTAGAGCAAATAAGAAAGGAGACATATTTAGATACTGACCTTCAAGATGTTATTAAGTAAATAAAAGAAGGTTGGCCGAGAGCCGGGCAGCCTGGATTTCTTTAAGTTCTTACCAGTCAGAAAGGGTCGCAGCTCGCGGAACTGGATGTGTTGGTGCTGTTCCAGGACTGCATTGTTATTCCTGTTAGCATGCAGCAGGAGATGTTAAACAGGATTCATGATGGCCACTTGGGCATTACAAAGTGCAGAGAAAGGGCAGCTACGGCAGTATGGTGGCCTGGGATCAGTTCCGACATCGCAAGCCATGTGTCAAAATGTGCCTTTTGCCGGGAACGCCGGCCTACTCAGAGAAGGGAGCCCTTGATTTGTACTCCGCTGCCTGCAGGCCCATGGCAGAAAATAGCTGCTGCAGAGGAAACACTCTCGGCTAGATTACGAGTTGTGCGTTAGGGTTAAAAAGCAGCGTTGAGAGGTCCCAACGCTGCTTTTTAATGCCCGCTGGTATTACGAGTCTTGAAATGACAGGCTCACCGCTCACTTTTTTGGCCAGACTCGGAAATACCGCAAATCCACTTACGTCAATTGCGTATCCTATATTTTCAATGGGACTTGCATAGCGCCGGTATTACGAGTCTAACCAAAAGTGAGCGGTAGACCCTCTCCTGTCAAGACTGATACCGCATTTAAAAGTCAGTAGTTAAGAGTTTTACACTACAACGCCGTAGCATAAAACTCTTAACTAAAGTGCTAAAAAGTACACTAACACCCATAAACTACTTATTAACCCCTAAACCGAGAACACTAAAATAAATATTTTAACCCCTAATCTGCCGAACCCGACATCGCCGCCACTATAATGAATATATTAACCCCTAAACCGCTGCACTCCCGCATCGCAAACACTAGTTAAATATTATAAACCCCTAATCTGCTGTCCCTAACATCGCCGCCACCTACCTACATTTATTAACCCCTAATCTGCCGCCCCCAACGTCGCCACCACTATATTAAATGTATTAACCCCTAAACCTAAGTCTAACCCTAAACCTAACACCCCCTAACTGAAATATAATTTTAATAAATCTAAATAAAATTACTATCATTAACTAAATTATTCCTATTTAAAACTAAATACTTACCTGTAAAATAAACCCTAAGATAGCTACAATATAACTAATAGTTACATTGTATCTAGCTTAGGGTTTATTTTTATTTTACAGGCAACTTTGTATTTATTTTAACTAGGTACAATAGTTATTAAATAGTTATTAACTATTTAATAACTACCTACTTGAAATAAAGACAAATTTACCTGTAAAATAAAACCTAACCTATGTTACAATTACACTACACTATAATTAAATTAATTACTTAAACTAAATACAATTAATTACAATTTAAATAAATTATCTAAAGTAAGAAAAAAACAAACACTAAATTACAGAAAATAATAAAATAATTACAAAAATTTTAAACTAATTACACCTACTACTCTAATCCCCCTAACAAAATAAAAAAAAGCCCTACCCTACACTAAATTACAAATAGCCCTTAAAAGGGCCTTTTGCAGGGCATTTCCCCAAAGTAATCAGCCCCAAAAAGTACAAATACCCCCCCAACATTAAAACCCACCACCCACACAACCAACCCTACTCTAAAACCCACCCAATCCCCCCTTAAAAAAACCTAAAACTAACCCCTTGAAGAGCACCCTACCTTGAGAAGTCTTCACCCAACCGGGCCGAAGTCCTCCACAAAGCCGGCAGAAGTGGTCCTCCAGACGGGCAGAAGTGGTCCTCCAGACGGGCAGAAGTCTTCATCCAGGCGGCATCTTCTATCTTCATCCATCCGGCGCAGAGCGGCTCCATCTTCAAGACATCCGACGCGGAGCATCCTCTTCAAACAACGTCCAACTGAAGAATGAAAGTTCCTTTAAATGACGTCATCCAAGATGGTGTCCCTTCAATTCCGATTGGCTGATAGAATTCTATCAGCCAATCGGAATTAAGGTAGAAAAAAATCCTATTGGCTTATGCAATCAGCCAATAGGATTGAAGTTCAATCCTATTGGCTGATCCAATCAGCCAATAGGATTGAGCTGGCATTCTATTGGCTGATTGGATAAGCCAATATGATGTTTTCTACCTTAATTCCGATTGGCTGATAGAATTCTATCAGCCAATCGGAATTGAAGGGACGCCATCTTGGATGACGTAATTTAAAGGAACCTTCATTCTTCAGTTGGACGTCATTTGAAGAGGATGCTCCGCGTCAGATGTCTTGAAGATGGAACCGCTCCGTGCCGGATGGATGAAGATAGAAGATGCCGCCTGGATGAAGACTTCTGCCCGTCTGGAGGACCTCTTCTGCCGGCTTCGTGGAGGACTTCGGCCCGGTTGGGTGAAGTCTTCTTAAGATAGGGTGATCTTCAAAGGGTTAGTGTTAGGTTTTTTTTAAGGGGGGAATGGGTGAGTTTTAGAGTAGGGTTGGTTGTGTGGGTGGTGGGTTTTAATGTTGGGGGGGGGGAATTGTATTTTTTTTTACAGGTAAAAGAGCTGATTACTTTGGAGCAATGTCCCGCAAAAGGCCCTTTTAAGGGCTATTTGTAATTTAGTGTAGGGTAGGGCTTTTTTATTTTGGGGGGCTTTTTTATTTTGTTAGGGGGATTAGAGTAGGTGTAATTAGTTTTTTATTATTTTCTGTAATTTAGTGTGGGTTTTTTTCGAACTTTAGATAATTTATTTTAATTGTAATTAATTGTATTTAGTTTAGGTAATTAATTTAATTATAGTGTAGTGTTAGGTGTAATTGTAACATAGGTTAGGTTTTATTTTACAGGTAAATTTGTCTTTATTTTAACTAGGTAGTTATTAAATAGTTAATAACTATTTAATAACTATTGTACCTAGTTAAAATAAATACAAAGTTACCTGTAAAATAAAAATAAACCCTAAGATAGATACAATGTAACTATTAGTTATATTGTAGCTATCTTAGGGTTTATTTTACAGGTAAGTATTTAGTTTTTAAATAGGAATAATTTAGTTAATGATAGTAATTTTATTTAGATTTATTAAAATTAAATTTAAGTTAGGGGGGTTAGGGTTAGACTTAGGTTTAGTGGTTAATACATTTAATATAGTGGCGGCGACGTTGTGGGTGGCAGATTAGGGGTTAATAAATGTAGTTAGGTTGCAGCGACATTGGGGGCGGCAGATTAGGGGTTAATAAATATAATGTAGGGTTCGGCGATGTTGGGGGCAGCAGATTAGGGGTTAATAAGTGTAATATTATGGGTGTTTAGACTCGGGGTTCATGTTAGCGTGTTAGGTGTAGACATAAAATGTATTTCCCCATAGGATTCAATGGGGCTGCATTAGAAGCTGAACGCTGCTTTTTTGCAGGTGTTAGGTTTTTTTTTTTCAGTCAGCTCTCCCCCATTGATTCCTATGGGGAAATCGTGCACGAGCACGTTACACCAGCTCACCGCTGACTTAAGCAGCGCAGGTATTGAGGTGAGATGTGGAGCTAAATTTTGCTCTACGCTCACTTTTTTGCGGCTAACGCCGGGTTTGTAAAAGCTAGTAATACCAGCTTTGTCTGCAAGTGAGCGGTGAGGGAAAACTGCTCGTTAGCACCGCACATCTGTTAACGCAAAACTCGTAATCTAGGTGTCTGTGAGGCCCTTGCAGGAGCTGAATGTGGGGCAAAGTGTCAGAGTTAAACTGGATGATGAGAAGAAATGGAAGACGCCTGCTACAGTAATTGGACGCTCTCCAGAACCAAGGTAGTCCTTACTGATGGAGGGACAGTCACACGTCGAAATCGAAAACACCTTCAGCCAGTACCTGAGAGTTTGGGACTGGATGCCTCAGTACCACTGCCGGTGGTATCCCCTGTTTTAAGAGGGGTGCCTTCCCCTCAGCAAGATCACAGCGGGGATACTTTTTTGCTTCCAGCAGACTCTCAATCACCTTCTTCTGTATCAGAGGACAGTTAATGTAAAATGACATCAAGTGAAAGGCTGGTGAAACTTCCAGCCCGATATCGGGATTAGCACTAGTTAGAGCAGTAACCAGAAGAATGAGCAGAATAATCCCATGGTCACTATGGACTAGGGTAGTCTACCTCGATGTTCAAGTCAGGATAGTTTATGTATATCCTCTTGAACTTGTTATTTGTTGTATACTAAACAACACTATTTCTGTATGCTTCTTGTATACCTTGTTATTTGATGTATTCAAAAAGAAAAAAAAATGTATGCTTTGTCCTTTGAAAAGAGTGGGAAGTGACGTCACCGGATAGGGGCGTGGTTTAGGGGATTGATTGTCTATGTCGCAGTTACCAAGTCAGATGTGTTGTACAAGCTGCATACTTCTATGCTCTGCAATAAAATAGTGTTGTACCTTCTATGCTGTCTCCTGCATCTCATGACAGTAGGCATGTGCATTTGTGATATTTGGAAGGAAATAAATGCAAAAGATGGCGGCCGCTCATGGCATTCTGCAAGATTCAGAGCCGGATTTATTCTTGTGAAAGTGCAACACACTAAGATCTTTGCAAATCCAGATCTTAGTGTGTTGCCCTTTCACAAGAATGAATTTGGCTCTAAAAATAGCTGAATGCCGCTTGCAGCTGCCATCTTCAGCATTCGTTTTCCTGAATGTCACAAATGCACATCTGTAATCTAAAGTTCCCTGCTCTAGTGAGATTATCTAAGGAAGTCTCATCAGCCCCGTGAGGTACCTTTAAAAAATAAATTAACACGAATGAATGGAATGAACTGATGCTGAACTCTTGTGGGGGTTTGATTAGTGCAGACATGAGAGAAAACTGTGTCAAAGTAATGTTTAGATGGTATCTGACACCTGAGCGGACAGCCTACTTTGTCTCATCACACAATGGATACTGTTATCGGGGTTGTCAGGAAAAAGGCACATATAAACACATGTGGTGGGAGTGTCAAGGGGTTCAATCATTGTGGGAGAAATTGTCAGAACTGATAGGTAATTTGTTGGGAGACAGGGTTCAGCTCACTATGTCACAGGCCTTGCTACATGAAAGGGTAAAACCATTTAACATGTTAATTAACAAGTTTATCAGAATACTTTGTACATGCTTGAGAATCTGCATAGCCCGCCACTGGAAAGTCGGGGTGCCCTCATGGCAGGAAGTGATAGGTAAGATTACAGATACATACACCTTGTCGGAATCGGCGGCCTGGTCGCAGGGTCAACCAGAGCAGTTTCAGAGGATTTGGTTTTATTGGATCTTAGGTCAGAACACGATCTTGGAAAGATAGAGGAGGATTAGGGGATATAAACGGTCCACCAGATTACTTATGTCTTGGAACTCTGAGCGAGGAAATACCCATGGATAAGATATAAGGGGTATTTTTAGATACGTCTATACTTTAAGGTTCATTAGAATAAATTAGGAATAGTATGGCACCACCTGGAGGGGGGGGGGTTAAGTGGGGGAAGGGGGGGATAGGGTCAGTTAGGTATTTGTATTAGTAAGATTATGTGATGGACTGAATATTATAAAAGAGGAAAGATGTAATATAATACCGTCATAATGTCTTTAAAAGCAGTCACTTTGTAAATGTTTGCTTATGTTACTTATCTATCTTGCAATGTAACCTGTACAGAGGAGCCCATTTGACTGATTCTGTTTTTGTTCTGTTTTTTGTTTGAATTATAATATATTTAATATTTAATAAAAAAATTATTTCAACTAAAAAATAAATTAAAGGACAGTTTTTACTATAATTTTATTTTCTTTATTTTATTTGCTCTTCATAGCATTTATCCAACATCCACTAGTATTAGCAAAAAAATAAAAGTATTTTCTACCAGATGACCCAAGTACAATGCGAGCCATTGATATGTCTGAGGAGGGAATTAGAGAAAGTGAAATACCTCATTTACATATCTTTGTATGAAATATGTTATTTGGTTATAAAGGATCGATTTGTGGATGCCACTTCAGCAATTTTAACCTGGGCGGTTATGAGTTACACATGTTGCAGGGTGTACAGAGAGGAACATGTGCCTCTGTATAGAACATAAACAGTGCTGCTGCATACGCTGCAGCATATTTAACTCATAACTGTCCATGTGCCTAGATCCATTAGTTGCATAATAATTAACTCTGACATTTCTTCCATACAAGTGGTGAGAGTCCAAGATCTATTACTATTGGGAATTACTCTTCTCTACCATTAGGAGGAGGCAAAGAGTCCCAAACCCCAAGAGCGCTATAAAACCCCTACCACCTCACACATATCTCAGTCTTTACTTTGCCTCTGCTGGAGGTGGTTGAAGAATGAAGATGTACATTTAATTCTTCAGAGAGTTTTCAGTGTATATTGAGGCCCAATTTCCCCTCAGTGCAATGCTTTTCAGAGGAATGTATATGGGTATGGTTTATGATTTGTTTTTCACCTCATGGAAATGTTTTCACAAACCCTCTATAATTGGCCGCAGGAACTTGTCTCTTGCCTCCCTTTATGGATCTACAATATACTACTTTTCCATTATTTCTGCTGATATGTTTCAGTACTGGCTTGGCTGTTTGCTGATGTAGTGCTTCCTGCCATGACATTTTTTTTTCAAGGCTGCAGTTTCTGAAGCGTTGGCTGCTATCCCGCCTTCAAACAAGCATAAAAGGTCAGTTCAGATTTTACCATCTACAAGTGCTTCCCTGTTATGTGCACAGTATTTCCATATGGGACTTCAGCCATGGCAGCCCTCAGGTGTTGCGGGGACTTGTTCTTCAGCCTCCTCCCGTGGCATTCACAGGTATCCCAACTATCCCGGAAGTTCTGGGATTCTCCCGCATTGAAATAGTGGCTCCCTGACGCCCGCAAACCATATACAACATCCCGGAAACTCGGCTGTGCCGATGTTAGGAAGTGAATCCCATTCTCCCACTCTATTACACACATGGTATATCCCAGATGACGCGCCCACTCTGTGCACCTCCCTTTAATAAATGGTCAGTGACCTCGGCCCATCTGGGGGGGGCGGGAAAGGCTTTACACATTGGGCGACTATTGGCTGAGCAGCTGCAGGATCTCACCCACCCATTCATATACTGAAGCCCGGTTGGGACATCTGGAGTCAGTGACACAGACCCTCCCCCCTTCACAGTCTCACATCAGAATGTGAAATGCAGCATCACAAACGCGGATAGGCGGCAGGAGCGTCCACTGGGTGTAAGAAATTAATTATAGATATAACTGTGTGCTACAATATAGGGTGTGTGCTACTGTGTATAGTTTTTTTACATTTTCTGTGAGGGGGGGGTGGGTACCTCCCTGAAATTAGTTTTTGTAGGTTGGGATGTCTGCATTCAGGTATTTCCTACTGATATCCTCTGCGGTACCCGTATCTGCACTGGATGGGCTCTCTACTGGATACTGCTGCAGCTTTACCTTAGCACACACAGTCCAGAGGCTATTTGTAGGTACTCAGACATGGGTACAAAATTGCCAGGTACTCACCCTATTTGTCCTCTTGATACACTTTTTTTTGCTTATTTTACTGGTTTCTGCATACTTTATTCTGTTTAAAGACATTACAGACAATACTGAATGGCTTTAATAACTCTCTGGCAGCTCTGTGGAAACATTTTTAGCACCTTTCTGTAAATAGGTGTTTGGCCCTTTAAGAATTCTGCTAGCTACTCTGTGCAGTTTAGTTGTGCACACTTCAGTCTTGCAGGGGATGTGTTTTATGGGGGTTTTAATGTTCATTATGCTCAGTACAAAATACAAAATATTTTTTTTGGCATTTTTAGTTTAGCCCTCACACCTGCTGTAAGTCCCCCCACACTCACAATGTCCTGTATTTTTCATGAGTATATCTATTTTAAACTGCATTATGAAACAGAATCTGTACACACTGTTGGTTGTATTACTGCTGGAGATTAATCTGCTACTGTTAATCCTCTCTCTGTTTTATTATGTGTATTATGCAAGTCTGTTCAGGTACCAGGTTATGCAACTTTGTCAAAGCTGTGTATCTCAAATTTTACATGCCAATCAGCCATAATCTTCTACTTCCTATAAGGAATGTTGTTCTATGTATGTCACTCAGGGGGCTTCTAATGATTTTTTCCCCTGAATATAAAACCAGTGTTTAAGGTTGTGACCGAAGTACATTTCTATTGCATATAATTCAGTTCACATAATGTTTTCTTTATATGTAAACCTTTGTGTCTGTAGCATTGAATACATTTTATGTGATTACTTTTGTGTTATTTAGTGTACACAATATTTTAATCCATGCTTATGTAGATATATGTCTTATCCTAGATATTTCTGTGCATGTTTAGATTCCAAACAGTCATACATGACTTCTACAGTTCTCAGTGTATATATGAAGATCCTCTAGAGAAAATATATACTGGTATCTGTTATTCTATTATACGTGTAGTTTATGTATATAGACAGGTTTTATGATGTAGATAATGAAGTTCAACCATGTATATTTTTAATAGCGATGTAGTAAGTGTTTTCACTTTGTAAATGTTTTAGTAAATGGAGTCTGCTCTTCTGAACAGGGTTTTTTTCAGTATCTGCAGTTTATCCATTTGTATAGTTCTTGTCTAACATTCAGGCGAAATTACATACTGAATTTGTACATATTGTATACAGTATATGCAGGTGTGTATGCTGATACCTCTTTTATAAACTTGTTATAATTTTTTGTTTAAGTTGATATATGAAGTAAACTGGACTTCCGGGTTTATTTCTTTGTCTTTCAGGAGATCAGGGGATTTCTTTCTCATAAAAGCAGAGTCCTCCTAATTGATCAGCAAACATGAATTCTCTTTGGGAAGAGTCCCATGATGCAGGAATTATCTAAGTAACGTGTGGAATCTGAAGTTTGTAAGTTTAAATCCAAATATGGTTGCTTGTTTTTAAAAAGGGAGACTCCTGTGAAAATAGCTGTTTTTATATTTTGTGTCAAGGAAACACAGACATGGTATTGGTTGTCCCTGTATTTGTCTCAGGGCTGAACTAAGATCTTCATGCCAAAGAAAAAAAGGGATTTTCAGTCTATTTTAGGCCTAAAGGGACACTGAACACAATTTTTTTCTTTTGTGATTCCGATAGAGCATAACATTTTAAGCAACTTTCTAATTTACTCCTATTATCACATTTTCTTCATTCTCTTGGTATCTTTATTTGAAATGCAAGAATCTAAGTTTAGATGCCAGCCCATTTTTGGTGAACAACCTGGGTTGTTCTTGCTGATTGGTGGATAAATTCATCCACCAAAAAAAAAGTGCTGTCTAGAGTCCTAAACCAAAAAAAAAAAGCTTAGATGCCTTCTTTTTCAAATAAAGATAGCAAGAGAACGAAGAAAAAATAACAATTGGAGTAAATTAGAAAGTTTCTTAAAATTGCATGCTCTATCTGAATCACGAAAGAAAACATTTGGGTTCAGTGTCCCTGAGAAAATTATAAGGTACTTGGTCTCAAATTGGAAGCAATTTGCTTAATCCAATTCCTTATCCACAAGGATTTCCTTTGATTACTATGGGTGGCATTCTTAAACGTATACTTTTAGTTGTCATCTTTCTGTTTTGTTTGAATGCAGCTCCTTACTTTTTAGGGTACTAAAAAAAAGGGCATTTTTGACAGTAATCAGAGTTCAGGATATATTAATTTCCCTTATCAGGTTGATAGTTTACTGCAGGCCTCTTATATATGGTCTTTTAGTTATGCCCATATCCAGCTTTAAAGGATGTCTTATCTAGGAGTCATTAAGATTCTATCCTTATGTGTTTATTGCTGGTGGAATCATGCAGAATAAACTTCAGAAGGTGTGTCTGTCCTAGAATTCTGCTTCATTTCAATCAGTAGTTCACTGCATGTTGGTAGTATATTTGCGACCCCTTTATCTGTTTAGTCGCAATCAATGGTTAAAGATTATCTGCAATTGGTATAGCAAATTACTCTGAATTTGTTTTTTTCTCAAACAGCACAAGGAGTCTAAATGCTGTGAGGAAAAAGAAGTGCAGAGTCTCTCAGTGGGTCCAAAAAGAGTTTATTCAGGAGCAGGTTTCTGCAGGGAACACAAGGTAAGCTCCTATCCGACGCGTTTTGCGCATGCGTACATGCGCTTCATCAGAGATGATAGAGGAGTCTAAAGGCAAGGTTTCCAGTTAATATTTTAGATCTTCGAGCAGTTCTTTGAGCTTTTTTTGGTCATGGTCCCTCTTGAAAGAGGAAAAAAGTTTATCATTGTGATTTATATAGGCCTCCTTAGCCTCTCTCAAGGCCCGTTTTTCCATCTGTATCTTAAGTCTCTGAACTTGATGACATGGAAATTGATCACTTAGTCCGTAGACATAGGCCTAGATTTGGAGTTTGGCGGTAGCCGTGAAAACCAGCGTTAGAGGCTCCGCCGGTATTTGGTTTTAGGCTACCGCTGGTATTTGGAGTCAGTCAAAAAAGGGTCTAACGCTCACTTTTCAGCCGCGACTTTTCCATACCGTAGATCCCCTTACGTCATTTGCGTATCCTATCTTTTCAATGGGATCTTTCTAACTCCGGTATTTAGAGTTGTGGCTGAAGTGAGCGTTAGAAATCTAACAACAAAACTCCAGCCGCAGAGAAAAGTCAGTAGTTAAGAGCTTTCTGGGCTAACGCCGGTTCATAAAGCTCTTAACTACTGTGCTCTAAAGCAGTGGTTCTCAACCTAAGTGACCTCAAGGCCCGGTAAGTTTTAGCCGGACCGGTCCAGGGACCGGTAAACATCGGGAGTGGGTTGCAGTAGGTTTGGAAGAAATATATATATACACAGTCTCTTTCTCTCCTCCCCTCTCTCTCTCTCTCTCTCTCTCTCTCTCTCTCCCTCCTCTCTCTTTCTCTCTCCTCCCCTCTCTTTCTCTCTCTCCTCTCTCTCCTCCCCTCTCTCTTTCTCTCCTCCCCCTCTCTTTCTCTCTCTCTGTCTCTATCTATCTCCTCTCTCTCTCTCTCCTCCCTCTCTTTCTTTCTTTCTTTCTTTCTTTCTTTCTTTCTCTCTCTCCTCCCTCACCCACTGACACCAATGAATTATAAAATTAACCCACTATAAACCATTTATATATATTATATATGGATCCCACACCACTGAATTATCAAATAATTATAATATATATATATATATATATAAATAAAACAGTGGGTTAATTATATGATAATTCATTGGTGTCAGTGGGATCCATATATATATATATATATATACATATATATATATATATATATATATATATATATATATATATAAAATATATATATATATATGGTTTACAGTGGGTTAATATTTTATAATTCATTGGTGTCACACAGTTTACAAATACACATTGGTGTCCAGTGGCCGCCCTAAATATATACATTGGTGTCAGTGGCCGTAATTATGTAATTGGTGTCAGTGGGCTTACTTACCTGTGAGCCGATGCTTCACGCTCTGCACGCCGCCAGCCGCTTCTACCCGGTCACAGTGCGCCCGCCCGCCGCTACATGCTCACAGTGCGCAAACTGACATGCGCAGTGGCACTCTAACAGGCCCGTCCAAAATTTAGGAGATGTGTAAAGGCGGGCCTGTCAGAGCGAGTGTCTGGAGGCAATGTCGGGTCGCGGCCCACCAGCAGGGCCGTCGCGGCCCGGTAGTGGGCCACGGCCCGGCTGTTGAGAAACACTGCTCTAAAGTACACTAACACCCATAAACTACCTATGTACCCCTAAACCGAGGTCCCCCCACATTGCCGCCACTCGATTAAATTTTTTTAACCCCTAATCTGCCGACCGCCACCTACGTTATACTTATGTACCCCTAATCTGCTTTCCCTAACACCGCCAACCCCTATATTATATTTATTAACCCCTAACCTGCCCCCCACAACGTCGCCGCCAGCTACCTACAATAATTAACCCCTAATCTGCCGTCCGCACGCCGCCGCCACCTACATTATAGCTATGTACCCCTAATCTGCTGCCCCTAACACCGCCGACCCCTATATTATATTTATTAACCCCTAATCTGCCCCCCTCAACGTCCCCTCCACCTGCCTACACTTATTAACCTCTAATCTGCCGAGCGGACCGCACCGCTACTATAATAAAGTTATTAACCCCTAATCCGCCTCACTAAACCTATAATAAATAGTATTAACCCCTAATCTGCCCTCCCTAACATCGCCGACACCTAACTTCAAACATTAACCCCTAATCTGCCGACTGGAGCTCACCGCTATTCTAATAAATGTATTAACCCCTAAAGCTAAGTCTAACCCTAACACTAACACCCCCCTAAGTTAAATATAATTTAAATCTAACGAAATTAATTAACTCTTATTAAATAAATTATTCCTATTTAAAGCTAAATACTTACCTGTAAAATAAATCCTAATATAGCTACAATATAAATTATAATTATATTGTAGCTATTTTAGGATTTATATTTATTTTACAGGTAACTTTGTATTTATTTTAACCAGGTACAATAGCTATTAAATAGTTAAGAACTATTTAATAGCTAAAATAGTTAAAATAATTACAAAATTACCTGTAAAATAAATCCTAACCTAAGTTACAATTAAACCTAACACTACACTATCAATAAATTAATTAAATAAAATACCTACAATTACCTACAATTAAACCTAACACTACACTATCAATACATTAATTAAATACAATATCTACAAATAAATACAATGAAATAAACTAACTAAAGTACAAAAAATAAAAAAGAACTAAGTTACAAAAAATAAAATATTTACAAACATCAGAAAAATATTACAACAATTTTAAACTAATTACACCTACTCTAAGCCCCCTAATAAAATAACAAAGACCCCCAAAATAAAAAAATGCCCTACCCTATTCTAAATTACTAAAGTTCAAAGCTCTTTTACCTTACCAGCCCTGAACAGGGCCCTTTGCGGGGCTTGCCCCAAGAAATTCAGCTCTTTTGCCTGTAAAATAACACATACAATACCCCCCCCCCCCCAACATTACAACCCACCACCCACATACCCCTAATCTAACCCAAACCCCCCTTAAATAAACCTAACCCTAAGCCCCTGAAGATCTTCCTACCTTGTCTTCACCTCACCGGGTATCACACCGATCCGTCCTGGCTCCGATATCTTCATCCAACCCAAGAGGGGGCTAGACATCCATCATCCGACGGCTGAAGAAGTCCAGAAGAGGGTCCAAAGTCTTCATCCTATCCGGGAAGAAGAGTAGATCCGGACCGGGAACCATCTTCTTCCAAGCGGCATCTTCTATCTTCATCCGATGAGGACCGGCTCCATCTTGAAGACCTTCACCGCAGACCCATCTTCTTCTGACGACGACTTCCCGACGAATGACGGTTCCTTTTAAGGGACGTCATCCAAGATGGCGTCCCTCGAATTCCGATTGGCTGATAGGATTCTATCAGCCAATCGGAATTAAGGTAGGAATATTCTGATTGGCTGATGGAATCAGCCAATCAGAATCAAGTTCAATCCGATTGGCTGATTGGATCAGCCAATCAGATTGAACTTGATTCTGATTGGCTGATTCCATCAGCCAATCAGAATATTCCTACCTTAATTCAGATTGGCTGATAGAATCCTATCAGCCAATCGGAATTCGAGGGACGCCATCTTGGATGACGTCATTTAAAGGAAACGTCATTCGTCGTCGGCTTTGTTATTTTATTAGGGGGCTTAGAGTAGGTGTAATTAGTTTAAAATTGTTGTAATATTTTTCTAATGTTTGTAAATATTTTTTTATTTTTTGTAACTTAGTTCTTTTTTATTTTTTGTACTTTAGTTAGTTTATTTCATTGTATTTATTTGTAGATATTGTATTTAAATAATTTATTGATAGTGTAGTGTTAGGTTTAATTGT
This sequence comes from Bombina bombina, assembly GCF_027579735.1. Lineage (NCBI taxonomy): Eukaryota > Metazoa > Chordata > Amphibia > Anura > Bombinatoridae > Bombina > Bombina bombina. The sequence continues at coordinate 580,247,804 of NC_069502.1, forward strand.
AGGTAATTGTAGGTATTTTATTTAATTAATTTATTGATAGTCTAGTGTTAGGTTTAATTGTAACTTAGGTTAGGATTTATTTTACAGGTAATTTGTAATTATTTTAACTATTTTAGCTATTAAATAGTTCTTAACTATTTAATAGCTATTGTACCTGGTTAAAATAAATACAAAGTTACCTGTAAAATAAATATAAATCCTAAAATAGCTATAATATAATTATAATTTATATTGTAGCTATATTAGGATTTATTTTACAGGTAAGTATTTAGCTTTAAATAGGAATAATTTATTTAATAAGTTAATTAATTTCGTTAGATTTAAATTATATTTAACTTAGGGGGGTGTTAGTGTTAGGGTTAGACTTAGCTTTAGGGGTTAATACATTTATTAGAATAGCGGTGAGCTCCAGTCGGCAGATTAGGGGTTAATGTTTGAAGTTAGGTGTCGGCGATGTTAGGGAGGGCAGATTAGGGGTTAATACTATTTATTATAGGGTTAGTGAGGCGGATTAGGGGTTAATAACTTTATTATAATAGCGGTGCGGTCCGGTCGGCAGATTAGGGGTTAATAAGTGTAGGCAGGTGGAGGCGACGTTGTGGGGGGCAGATTAGGGGTTAATAAATATAATATAGGGGTCGGCGGTGTTAGGGGCAGCAGATTAGGGGAACATAGGGATAATGTAAGTAGCGGCGGTTTACGGAGCGGCAGATTAGGGGTTAATAATAATATGCAGGGGTCAGCGATAGCGGGGGCGGCAGATTAGGGGTTAATAAGTGTAAGGTTAGGGGTGTTTAGACTCGGGGTACATGTTAGAGTGTTAGGTGCAGACGTAGGAAGTGTTTCCCCATAGCAAACAATGGGGCTGCGTTAGGAGCTGAACGCGGCTTTTTTGCAGGTGTTAGGTTTTTTTTCAGCTCAAACAGCCCCATTGTTTCCTATGGGGGAATCGTGCACGAGCACGTTTTTGAGGCTGGCTGCGTCCGTAAGCAACTCTGGTATCGAGAGTTGCAGTTGCGTTAAATATGCTCTACGCTCCTTTTTTGGAGCCTAACGCAGCCATTCTGTGGACTCTCAATACCAGAGTTATTTTAAAGGTGCGGACAGAAAAAAGCCAGCGTTAGCTACGCGGGTCGTTACCGACAAAACTCTAAATCTAGCCGTTAGGGTTTTCTCTGTTTTTGTGAATTAACCCGGATTCAGGCTCATAAGCCTGTAATTAGGACAATCTATCACAATGTCTGGAAATCCTTTTATTTCATGGTGTATAAATCATGTTTTTTTTTTCTTCTAGCATTATTTCAGAATTCCTAGGATTCTGCAGTTTTTTGTAGGATGGTCTAGATAAGGGCCTATCTGCCAGTTCTCTAAGGGGCATATTTCTGCTTTTTCAGTTCTGTTCCACAAAAAGATTGCTAATCTTCCTGATGTTCCTACTTTTGTTCAGACTTGGTTCATATTACACCTATTATCAAGCCTATTTCTCTTCCATGGTGTTAAGGGTTTTGCAGGCTCTTCCTTTTGAACATATGCTTAGACTTGACATTAAACTACTTTCTTGGAAGTGTTATCTGCTCTTTCTTGTGAACCTTCTTATCTGATGTTTCATCAGATTAAGGCTTTTTTTCGGATGTTTTTTACATTTTTGCATAAGGTGGTTTCTCCATACAACTTAGCAGAGAGATTGTTGTTCCTTCTTTGTGTCCTAATCCTAAGAATGTGTCTAAAAGATCTTCTCATTACTTGGATGATGTTTGGGCTTTGACATTTTTTATTGATGCTACTAGGATTTTAGACAAACTTCCAGTTTGTTTGTTTGTTTTTCTACATACAGACCCTGTGCCCCCCCCCCTTGTGTTCAGATCCCGCTAGGAGATAAGCTTTCCAGGGCATAAAAATTAGCCCTGTCCCCTTTTATGGCCGGTAGCTTTAATAGTGAAGAACGTGACTTCTAGAGGGAGATTGCTTAATGGTCATTTTAAAGCTCTTGTTCAGACGCACATTCTGTGAAAGTTTGATCCATTTCGCTCACATGATGTGGGAGCAACAAGCCTTTTTGTGTTACCGGGTGCTTGCAAGGTAGCATAGCCAAGACAAGTAGGGGGTATTGCGGATATAAAAAACAAATTCAAGCAGCTAGCAAAATGCCCTGAATAGGGTGCTTTTGTGAGGGGCTGGGGAACAGAGTTTAATAAAGGGACTTGTGGCTAGGAACTGTCTTTTTTTTTAACCCCTGAGAGGCTGTAGAAGAAGCAACAAGCTTTGTGTCACACAGACGATAAGTGATGTGGCGTACATAGGAATGTATAGGGCTCGCTACCTTTGAACATTCTGAGCACACTGCTAATAAATGCAGAACTCAGCAGTGTGGAGGGGGTATATTTTCAAAAGAATGTACGTTTGGTAAATCTAAAAATGGATTATATTTTGTTAGAAAAAATCAATATGCAAACGAATTCAAACGTTTATCTGACTTATCATTCTTAAAAATACTCACCTGGCCAGCAAAAGAGTGGCAAGACATGTATGTGTGAAAATGTTCATCTATGGTAACATGTTTTGTTTAGAACACTAGCATATACCTGTAACATTTCCTTATTGTTATGCCCATATCTTTGCTAATTATTTTTATAATTAAAAAAACACATTAAAGGGACACTCCTATTATCAAATTTTCTTCATTCTCTTGGTATCTTTATTTGAAAAGCAAGAATGTAAGTTTAGATGCCGGCCCATTCTTTGCGAACAACCTAGGTTGTTCTTGGTGATTGGTGGATACATTCACCCACCAATAAACAAGTGCTGTCCAGGGGACTGAACCAAAAATTGCCTGGCTCCTTCGCTTAGATGCTTTCTTTTTCAAATAAAGATAGCAAGAGAACGAAGAAAAAGTGATAATAGGAGTAAATTAGAAAGTTGCTTAAAATTGCATGCTCTGTCTGAATCACGAAAGAAAAAAATTGGGTTCAGTGTCCCTTTAACCTCTTAATGACCAAGGACGTACGCCACACGTCCTCAAAAAAAAGACAGTTAATGACCAAGGACGTGTGGCGTACGTCCTTGGTCTGGAAAGCAGCTGGAAGCGATCCTGCTCGCTTCCAGCTGCTTTCCGGTTATTGCAGTGATGCCTCGATATGGAGGCATCCTGCAATAACCCCCCTTGGCCATCCGATGCAGAGAGAGCCACTCTGTGGCCCTCTCTGCACCGGACATCGGTGGCCGGTATCGTTGGTGGGTGGGAGCAAGTCTGGGAGGCGGGTGGGCGGCCATCGATGTGCCGAGTGGAGATGCGCGCGCGTGCACGGGGGCGCGGCGGGCGGTCGCGTGCACTGGGCGGGAGGGAACCGCTACACTATCAGGAAGGGGTGGGGGGTTGGTCTTGGGGGGGGAAAGCTACACTACAGAAAAGGGCATTTTTTTTTAAAACAAAAGGCACATTTGTTGCTAAACTGGGTACTGGCAGACAGCTGCCAGTACCCAAGATGGCGCCCATTAAGGCAGAGGGGGAGGGTTAGAGAGCTGTTTGGTGGGGGATCAGTGAGGTTGGGGACTAAGGGGGGATCCTACACAGCAGCATTTGTAAATATGCCAAAAAACAAAACAAAAAAAGCCCAAATATAGCTTTTATTTTAGTACTGGCAGAGTTTCTGCCAGTACTTAAGATGGCGGGGACAATTGTGGGGTGGGGGAGGGAAGAGAGCTGTTTGGGAGGGATCAGGGGGTCTCATGTTTCAGGTGGGAGGCTGAGCTCTACACTAAAGCTAAAATTAACCCTGCAAGCTACATAATTAACCCCTTCACTGCTAGCCATAATACACGTGTGAAATGCAGCGGCATTTGGCGGCCTTCTTATTACCAAAAAGCAACGCCAAAGCCATATATGTCTGCTATTTCTGAACAAAGGGGATCCCAGAGAAGCATTTACAACCATTTGTGCCATAATTGCACAAGCTGTTTGTAAATGATTTCAGTGAGAAACCTAAAATTGTGAAAAATTTAACGTTTTTTTTAATTTGATCGCATTTGGCGGTGAAATGGTGGCATGAAATATACCAAAATTGGCCTAGATCAATACTTGGGGTTGTCTACTACACTACACTAAAGCTAAAAGTATCCCTAAAAGCTCCCTACATGCTCCATAATTAACCCCTTCACTGCTGGGCATAATACACGTGTAGTGCGCAGTGGCATTTAGCAGCCTTCTAATTACTAAAAAGCAACGCCAAAGCCATATATGTCTGCTATTTCTGAACAAAGGGGATCCCAGAGAAGCATTTACAACCATTTAAGCCATAATTGCACAAGCTGTTTGTAAATAATTTCAGTGAGAAACCAAAAGTTTGTGAAAAAATTAGTAAAAAAGTGAACGATTTTTTGTATTTAATCGCATTTGGCGGTGAAATGGGGGCATGAAATATACCAAAATGGGCCTAGATGAATACTTTGGGATGTCTACTAAAAGAATATATATACATGTCAATGGATATTCAGAGATTCCTGAAAGATATTAGTGTTCTAATGTAACTAGCGCTAATTTTGAAAAATAATGGTTTGGAAATAGCAAAGTGCTATTTGTATTTATGGCCCTATAACTTACAAAAAAAGCAAAGAACATGTAAACATTGGGTATTTCTAAACTCAGGACAAAATTTAGAAACTATTTAGCACAGTGTTTTTTGGTGGTTGTAGATGTGTAACAGATTTTGGGGGTCAAAGTTAGAAAAAGTGTGTTTTTTTTTCAATTTTTTCCTCATATTTTATAATTTTTTTATAGTAAATTATAAGATATGATGAAAATAATGGTATCTTTAGAAATTCCATTTAATGACGAGAAAAACGGTATATAATATGTGTGGGTACAGTAAATGAGTAAGAGGAAAATTACAGCTAAACACAAACACCGCAGAAATGTAAAAATAGCCTTGGTCCCAAACGGACAGAAAATGGAAAAGTGCTGTGGTCATTAAGGGGTTAATAATAAAGCTATTTAAGCAAATCATAGCCTAGCAGACTTATATATACGTATACTCTGTGAACTCTTGCACATGCTCAGTAGTAATTGATGATTCAAAAAGTGTGAATATAAAAAGACTGTGCACAATTTGATAATGGAAGTTAATTGGAAAGCCTTCACAACTGCATGCTCTGACTGAAGAAAGTTTAATTTTGACTTTACTGTCCCTTTAATTAACTCACTAGTTGCAAGACTGGGGGCAACTGCTGGACATTGATAGGGAGGGTCAGGCCATGTAAAAAAAAAAAAAATTTAACGGGAGATTCTGGTCAAAATTTAAATGTACATAGATAAATGACATATTTTCATATAAACATATTGCGTGATGTCAGCAATTAAGAACTTGAGTCCTTACCAGATGACATAAGCACCTTAGCCTCTCTGAGCAAGTGCCATGTTAAGAAATGCTGGTGCACACTGCATACTTAAATACACTTTTAAAACAGCTATAGCTTTTGTTAGAAGCATTTTTTGCTTTTACATGTATAATACAAAAATTCTTTCATTAAAAACTGAAATGCATCTATGTAAATTCCAATTTTGGATGGAATGTCCCTTTAATTGTTCTAAAGTCCAAGTCACAATGCACGTACCTTGTTGTATGTTATCCCACAGCCCCCCTGAATCCACCAGGAAAGCTGTAACAATAAAAGTATGCAAATAACTAAAGAAACAGTTCTAGGCACAAACAACACAAATTGTGAAAAGTATAAACAAATATTTCTGCGGTGTGGGTTTTAAATATATTTTCTGCAAGTGGTAACTACAAAAAGTACAATGTAAAATATGAGCACTGAATATGTTTATGTAAAATAGCCTAATTCTATCAATGCAGTTTAGCAAACCCTGCTGCGCTCTGTAAAACTTTTTATTTCTTTGTCTTCTTTTTTTTTATTTACCAATTTATCACATTTTCTCTCAAGATGCCCCCTACTCCATATGCTGGGATACATTGTTCCTAAGCCATCCTGGCAGAGAATGTGTTGCAATTTGACTAATGAAAGGACATAAAAGTATCTTGAGTCTTGCATGCTTGACATACCAGAGCATTTACAAGACACTTAGAAGGGACATTTCTCCTTCACCATTTAAATAGAACATACAAGTTTAAACAACTTTCCTTGTTACTTCAGTTATCAAATGTGCTTAATTATCTTGGTATCCTTTGTTGAAGGAGCAGCAATGCACTACTGGGAGTTAGCTGAACGCATCAGGTGACCCAATGACAGGAGGCATATATATGCATCCACCAATCAGCAGCTATCTGCCATTAGTGCATTGCTGATCCTGAGCCTACCTAGGTTTGCTTTTCAATAAAGGATATATAACGGGAACAAAGTCAATTATATAATAAAAGTACATTGCTAAGTTGTTTAATATTACATGCTCTGGGGCCGAATTATCAAGATCCAAATGGAGCTTGATGCCCCTGTTTCCGCACGAGCCTTTAGGCTTGACGGAAACATCGGTTATGAAGCAGCGGTCTAAAAAACGCTGCTCCATAACTGATCCACCTGCTCTGAGGCTGCGGTCTTCAATCCGCCCAATCCTATACGATCGGGCTGATTGACACCCCCTGCTAGCGGTCGAATCTGCAGGGGCCGGCATTGCACAAGCATACGCTGTTGGCATTTATCGATGTGCGGCGGACATGATACGCTACATCGTATCATGTCCGCTCGCACTTTAATAAATTGGGCCCTCTGTCTGAATCATAAAAGTTTAATTGTGACTTTACTGTCCCTTTAATTAATTTACAGTAACAAAAAGTAGTGAACTGTAAACAATATAAACTACAAGAGGAGGTATGATAGCAAGAACAGTCATGGCATCTATTTTAATCAAGGGAAGTTCCCTTGCAAAGTGCATTACATGGGGTTTCACACAGTTTTCAAATTAGGACCATTACAAAACATTAGAAAGCCTCTTGATTTCTAAAGCTTTTTTAAATTCACTGGCTATGACAGTACCTTGTCAAGTAATAGATTGACATCACTATTCCAATAAAATATATTTTCTGTAGTTTGTCAAATATTTATTTTTACTTTTTAACTTTAAGACCTTATAAAGAGTTATTTGCCTGTTTTGAATGTCAATTTGCTGTTTTTTTTGTCAATATTGTTGCCTATTTCAAATATTAAAGGTATAGTAAAGTCCAAATTAAACTTTCATTATTCAGATAGGCTAGGGCATGTTATTTTAAACAACTTTCTAATTTACTTGTATCATCAAATTTGCTTTGTTCTCTTGTTATTCTTAGTTGAAAGCTAAACCTAGGTAGTCTTATATGCTAATTTATAAGCACTTGAAGGCCACCTCTTATCTGAATGCATTTGACAGTTTTTCACAGCTAGAAGGCAAGGTTCATGTGTTTCACATAGATAACCTTGTGCTCGTGGTGCACTAACTGCCTGAAATGCAAGTCTGTTAAAAGATATGAGATAAGGAGGCAGTCTGCAGACGCTTAGATACAAGGTAATTACAGAGGTAAAAAGTATATTTCTATAACAGTGTTGGTTATGCAAAACTGGGGAATAGTAAATAAAGGGATTATCTATCTTTTTAAACAGTGACATTTTAGGTGTTTACTATCCCTTTAACCATATTTTTATTTAAAAAGTAAAACTACAATTCAAATCACACTTTTAAACTATGACATGTATACATGAATTAAATATAATCATCTAAATATTTATTAATGATTGCAATTAAATATTTGGAGGTTTAAACAGGTTACGTATACAATTAATCAAAATTATGTGATTGTATACATAATATTAATTAATGTTATTGGATAAGCACAAAAAAAAACAACAAACAAAACTGTATGTTAGGCAGCCATCATTGATGTTGGATTAATTATCACTCATGTTTTACATTTATTTCAGGTACTTATTTTTGGCTTCTTCAAGGTCTCTAAAAATCTTTGTGAAAACTTCTTGAAAATCCTGCAACACACCTCTCTTCCTGGGCACTTCATCATTATGGGCCCGTTGTTCAAAGGATTGTGAGATCCGCAAGAAATTCTCATCCCAGTCTCAACACCGCCAGGTGGAATGTTACAAAAAAGTGGGTTGACCCTTGCTGTACAGGCGAGTGGTGATGTGTCTTCCATAGGATAGTATAAGGCTCACTGCCCTTTAAACAATCCGAGCACATCACCAATTAATGCGAATATCAGCAATGTGTAGAGGGCATGTTTTCAAAGCATCTTTACACAACATAGAATGTGCACTCAGTAAATATAAAAATAGTTTATGTTTAGTATTTGTTCTAATAATAGATTTGTAAACTAACGGCTAGATTTAGAGTTTTGTCGGTAACGACCCGCGTAGCTAACGCTGGCTTTTTTCTGGCCGCACCTTTAAAATAACTCTGGTATTGAGAGTCCACAGAATGGCTGCGTTAGGCTCCAAAAAAGGAGCGTAGAGCATATTTAACGCTACTGCAACTCTCGATACCAGAGTTGCTTACGGACGCAGCCAGCCTCAAAAACGTGCTCGTGCACGATTCCCCCATAGGAAACAATGGGGCTGTTTGAGCTGAAAAAAACCTAACACCTGCAAAAAAGCCGCGTTCAGCTCCTAACGCAGCCCCATTGTTTGCTATGGGGAAACACTTCCTAAGTCTGCACCTAACACCCTAACATGAACCCGAGTCTAAACACCCCTAACCTTACACTTATTAACCCCTAACCTGCCGCCCTCGCTATCGCTGACACCTGCATATTATTATTAACCCCTAATCTGCCGCTCCGTAAACCGTTGCTACTTACATTATCCCTATGTACCCCTAATCTGCTGCCCCTTACACCGCCGACCCCTATATTATATTTATTAACCCCTAATCTGCCCCCCACAACGTCGCCTCCACCTGCCTACACTTATAACCCCTATTCTGCCGAGCGGACCGCACCGCTATTATTATAAAGTTATTAACCCCTAATCCGCCTCACTAACCCTATAATAAATAGTATTAACCCCTAATCTGCTCTCCCTAACATCGCCGACACCTAACTTCAATTATTAACCCCTAATCTGCCGACTGGAGCTCACCGCTATTCTAATAAATGTATTAACCCCTAAAGCTAAGTCTAACACTAACACCGCCCTAAATTAAATATAATTTTAATCTAACGAAATTAATTAACTCTTATTAAATAAATTATTCCTATTTAAAGCTAAATACTTACCTGTAAAATAAATCCTAATATAGCTACAATATAAATTATAATTATATTATAGCTATTTTAGGATTTATATTTATTTTACAGGTAACTTTGTATTTATTTTAACCAGGTACAATAGCTATTAAATAGTTAAGAACTATTTAATAGCTAAAATAGTTAAAATAATTACAAATTTACCTGTAAAATAAATCCTAACCTAAGTTACAATTAAACCTAACACTACACTATCAATAAATTAGTTAAATAAAATACCTATAATTATCTACAATTAAACCTAACACTACACTATCAATAAATAAATTAAATACAATTCCTAGAAATAAATACAATGAAATAAACTAACTAAAGTACAAAAAATAAAAAAGAACTAAGTTACAAAAAATAAAAAAATATTTACAAACATTAGAAATATATTAAAACAATTTTAAACTAATTACACCTACTCTAAGCCCCCTAATAAAATAACAAAGCCCCCCAAAATAAAAAAATGCCCTACCCTATTCTAAATTACTAAAGTTCAAAGCTCTTTTACCTTACCAGCCCTGAACAGGGCCCTTTGCGGGGCATGCCCCAAGAAGTTCAGCTCTTTTGCCTGTAAAAAAAAACATACAATACCCCCCACCAACATTACAACCCACCACCCACATACCCCTAATCTAACCCAAACCCCCCTTAAATAAACCTAACACTAAGCCCCTGAAGATCTCCCTACCTTGAGTCGTCTTCACCCAGCCGAGCCAAATTCTTCATCCAAGCGGAGCAAGAAGAGGTCCTCCATCCGGTAGAAGTCTTCATCCAAGCGGGGCAGAAGAGGTCTTCCATCCGATTGAAGTCTTCATCCAAGAGGCATCTTCTATCGTCATCCATCCGGAGCGGAGCGGCAGCATCCTGAAGACCTCCGACGCGGAACATCCATCCTGGCCGACGACTGAACGACGAATGATGGTTCCTTTAAATGACGTCATCCAAGATGGCGTCCCTCGAATTCCGATTGGCTGATAGGATTCTATCAGCCAATCGGAATTAAGGTAGGAATATTCTGTTTGGCTGATGGAATCAGCCAATCAGAATCAAGTTCAATCCGATTGGCTGATCCAATCAGCCAATTAGATTGAGCTCGCATTCTATTGGCTGTTCCGATCAGCCAATAGAATGCAAGCTCAATCTGATTGGCTGATTGGATCAGCCAATCAGATTGAACTTGATTCTGATTGGCTGATTCCATCAGCTAATCAGAATATTCCTACCTTAATTCCGATTGGCTGATAGAATCCTATCAGCCAATCGGAATTCGAGGGACGCCATCTTGGATGACGTCATTTAAAGGAACCGTCATTCGGCTAGTAGGCATCGGGAGAAGAGGATGTTCCGCGTCGGATGGAAGATGATGGCTCCCGAAGAAAGAAGATTGAAGATGCCGTTGATAGAAGACTTCATCCGGATCATGGACCTCTTCAGCTCCCGCTTGGATGAAGACTTCATCCGGATCATGGACCTCTTCAGCTCCCGCTTGGATGATGACTTCAGCCGGATCATGGACCTCTTCAGCCCCCCGCTTGGGCTTGGATCAGGACATCGGAGGAGCTCTTCTGGATCGATCGGTGAACCTGGTATGGTGAAGATAAGGTAGGAAGATCTTCAGGGGCTTAGTGTTAGGTTTATTTAAGGGGGGTTTGGGTTAGATTAGGGGTATGTGGGTGGTGGGTTGTAATGTTGGGGGGGGTATTGTATGTTTTTTTTTACAGGCAAAAGAGCTGAACTTCTTGGGGCATGCCCCGCAAAGGGCCCTGTTCAGGGCTGGTAAGGTAAAAGAGCTTTGAACTTTAGTAATTTAGAATAGGGTAGGGCATTTTTTTATTTTGGGGGTCTTTGTTATTTTATTAGGGGGCTTAGAGTAGGTGTAATTAGTTTAAAATTGTTGTAATATTTTTCTGATGTTTGTAAATATTTTTTTATTTTTTGTAACTTAGTTCTTTTTTATTTTTTGTACTTTAGTTAGTTTATTTAATTGTAGTTATTTGTAGGAATTGTATTTAATTAATTTATTGATAGTGTAGTGTTAGGTTTAATTGTAGGTAATTGTAGGTATTTTATTTAATTTATTTATTGATAGTGTAGTGTTAGGTTTAATTGTAACTTGGGTTAGGATTTATTTTACAGGTAAATTTGTAATTATTTTAACTAGGTAGCTATTAAATAGTTCTTAACTATTTAATAGCTATTGTACCTGGTTAAAATAAATACAAAGTTACCTGTAAAATAAATATAAATCCTAAAATAGCTATAATATAATTATAATTTATATTGTAGCTATATTAGGATTTATTTTACAGGTAAGTATTTAGCTTTAAATAGGAATAATTTATTTAATAAGAGTTAATTTATTTCGTTAGATAAAAATTATATTTAACTTAGGGGGGTGTTAGTGTTAGGGTTAGACTTAGCTTTAGGGGTTAATACATTTATTAGAATAGCGGTGAGCTCCGGTCGGCAGATTAGGGGTTAATGTTTGAAGTTAGGTGTTGGCGATGTTAGGGAGGGCAAATTAGGGGTTAATACTATTTATTATAGGGTTAGTGAGGTGGATTAGGGGTTAATAAATTTATTATAATAGCGGTGCGGTCCGCTCGGCAGATTAGGGGTTAATAAGTGTAGGCAGGTGGAGGCGACGTTGAGGGCGGCAGATTAGGGGTTAATAAATATAATATAGGGGTCGGCGGTGTTAGGGGCAGCAGATTAGGGGTACATAGCTATAGTGTAGGTGGCGGCGCTTTTCGGTCGGCAGATTAGGGGTTAATTATTGTAGGTAGCTGGCGGCGACGTTGTGGGGGGCAGGTTAGGGGTTAATAAATATAATACAGGGGTCGGCGGTGTTAGGGGCAGCAGATTAGGGGTACATAAGTATAACGTAGGTGGCGGTCGGCAGATTAAGGGGTAAAAAAAATTAATCGAGTGGCGGCGATGTGGGGGGACCTCGGTTTAGGGGTACATAGGTAGTTTATGGGTGTTAGTGTACTTTAGAGCACAGTAGTTAAGAGCTTTATGAACCGGCGTTAGCCCAGAAAGCTCTTAACTCCTGGCTTTTTTATGCGGCTGGAGTTTTGTCGCTCACTTCAGACACGACTCTAAATACCGGAGTTAGAAAGATACCATTGAAAAGATAGGATACGCAATTGACGTAAGGGGATCTGCGGTATGGAAAAGTCGCGGCTGAAAAGTGAGCGTTAGACCCTTTTTTGAGTGACTCCAAATACCGGCGGTAGCCTAAAACCAGCGTTAGGAGCCTCTAACGCTGGTTTTCACGGCTACCGCCAAACTCCAAATCTAGGCCTAAGTTTCTCAGTACATGCAGCAGATTTATCACAGTTGCTGACCTCAAGACTGAAAGGTTGGCGAAATAGGTGATGTGTGAAATGGTGCAGATAAGTTGGTGGAAATTGTTTAGAATATTAGAACCTCCCAGGGATGTTTCCCCATTATAATAAGGTTACTCACTAGGAACATCCATAACACTCCCATGGAACAACTATATAAATGCTATGTATGCAATCACATTCGTTAATAAAGAAAAAAAAAACTTAATAAGAAACCTATATGAGCTGGAGGATTGTGGGTATATGTGTGCATATAATGTGTTTATATATATATATATATATATATATATATATATATATACTGTATGTTTATATATATATATACACACACACACACACGTGTGTGTATTATACTATTAAATAGTATATTATGTATTTATAGTTTGCTTGTTACTTAAATGAACATATTTTTAACTTTTGGTGTATTATTTTCTTTTTAGGAGCTTGTGTGTAAGGAATATTAACATCCCATAGAAGACAGTAGCCACAGCTTTTTTTATTATTTGTTTTACAGAGTTTTTTTTAAATATTTGCACAATGTGCAATGTTTTTTTTTAAAAAAGGCAACTTTTTAACATTGAATTTGCATAGCTGCCACAAGTTTACACTGTACTGAAGTGTTTAGTTCTAATATCGAGATCGCCCTGTACCAAATGTGTCCTATTTTAATAACAGATTTGCTATGGTGCTGCTGCAGTACAGTATTAAAAGTAAACCTGTTCACCCACAGCAAGGAATGTGGTGTTAAAATAATAAACAAATAAATTATACTATACATAATTGGACATATTCCGCCCCCCTCACCAATATTCAAATAAGTTTAAATTCATACATGAAACTATTGAATGGCAGCACAAGTGGGGCAAAGTTGTTTTACCATATATAACAAACCATTTTCTATTACTATGTCAAACTGTTTTATGCCCCTTTAAATATCGGAACATAGACCTGAGTCTGCAACATTTACACAGAAATTGCTTAGCTCAGATCACAAACTTATTTACATCTGTCCCTAACTGACCACTGCAAAGGAGACCTGTGTAACCCTGTGTTTGCTATTAATTTGTAAAATCTTGTAATATTAGCTAACAGTTTACATCTGATATATTCTATTAATTTAATGCACCTTTAATTATTGTTGTTTGTTTCTTCAGTCATTATTAAGCTTCCATTTTGGAGTCTCTACCTTAGAATCTACTTCTGATGCTGCATTCTTTAAAAGGACGTAAAGAAGAAAAAAATAAAATGCTCTAAAGAGCTATTGCGGGGACAAAACAGCGTTTAACCCTTTTGCATAGTTAGAACCAGAATGACAATACACTACTGGTCCAGAACTGAAGAGAGCAACCAGTCACCTGCTGTGTTCAGTTTAGGAGCTGACATCAACTGTGTTTTTAAAATGATTACTTTTGTGAGCCTTTGACAGCCTTTGTCCATTCTAGTAAAATAACGCTAAACATTTTTTTTCTAATGGTCAAACCCAGAAAGATATTTTATAGTTAATCCTAAAAATTATAATTCCAGTTGGTAAAAAAACATGTTTTCTCATTATTTTTTAAATGTTTCTAGAGATTGATATTGACTCCTGGATATTTTATTGTGAAAGTATAATATATTTTTTTTACATCTGAGCAGTGATTTTACCATGATGGATGCCAGAAACATAGAAAGCAGCGGTTTTACCTCTTTTATCTGCCAGTAATAAACACAAAGCAATGATTATACCTCTTTAACTCCCAGTGGAAAGTAGGAAAGTAATTTACAACCTTATGGTTGAAGTGTTCTGCTATTTTAATTTGTTTTCTTTACAGTAAAGCTTGTTAAACTACTGGATTGTAGCACTAAATACTGGACACCTGACAACCTTATTCATGGGTTTTGCATGCAGAAGTTAACAGACCAATAAATTACATATTTTAAGTGACAAATCCTAAAATGACCTACTTTTCTTTTCAGTATGGAATAATATATTACTTTTTTTTACAAACTGAAAAGTTAAATACTAGCTTATAGTATCTTATAATGATTTTGTTTAGTTTCTTATATTGCATGGCAATGTGCAGTTTTATTTATTTTTCCTTCCCCTTCTCAAACAGAAAAAAACAGAACCAGCAGGACAAAATTCTTTTCTGTTAATTCCTGCCACAGTAAACACAGCAAAGCTGCAGATTGTTGTTCCTGCTCTGTAAATCCATGACCTGAATCCTGGATTTTGCTGAGCTTCAGTTTTTGCTTGAGAGGGATTTGTTGCTGTAGGGATTTTGTGAGGTTGAAGACCACATGTGGTTTAAAAGGGAAATATGTTTTATTTTCTTTTTTAAATAGCAACAAATTAAAAACATTTTCTTTTTATTTCCATCTGTGGGGTATGTTCCAGTCTCTTCAGAGTCTAAAATATTTTTTTCTCACCTAGAATAACTTTTGAAGTTCTATAAAATTGTATTCTAGTCTCTGCAAAATGCTTATGTTTTAGTACATTTGGCCACTTAAAGTGATTGTAAAGTTTAAGGAATTATTGCCCGGTATTTAAAAACAGGGGCACTTTAATTCATTAAACTTTACGACGCTTCTTTTTTAAAATACTTTTGCGTTATCAAAAACAGACCACCAATCCTCCGCCCGCATCTTCTACTGTAGTTAGCATATTGATGATGAATCCAGCTTCCTCCAAACGTTGTGTACCCTCTTTGGCATCCATCTCGTGGGGCACACAACAATTGGAGGAAGCCGGAATAGTTATCGATATGCTAACTACAATAGGAGATTCAGGCGGAGGATCGGTGGTCTGTTTTCAATAAAGCAAAGGTAAGTATTTAAAAAAAAAAAAAAAACTAATTTCAAGGTTTAATGGATTAAAGTGCCCCTGTTTTTAAGATTATTTTTAGATACTAATTCCTTAAACTTTACAATCACTTTAAGCATCACTAATATTTTGGGATTGGTTAAAGGTAAAAATGAACATCTGTAAAGCATGTTTTGCTTGCTTTTCACAGACCTAAACAAAAGGTAAAGAATAAGCATCAAATAGGATAAAAAAAGAATATCATAAAACAATGTATACATTTTTTAAAGGCAAATATTAGCCTGAATTTTAAATGAGTTGCACAGAGAGGCACAGTCATGCTGTACCACAGAAACCATCTTTTAAAAAAAAAAAAAAATGTATGCTTACCTAATAAATTATTTTATTTCGTTATTGTGAGAGTCCACATCACCATGATGTATGGGATTGAATTCCCACCACTAGGAGGAAGCAGAGAACCCCAACAACAAGCTATTTTAATCTCTCCCACTTCCCCTCCCTTCTCAGTTTAACATACAGCGGAGCAGAGAAAGAGGAACATATAGGTAGGAGCAATAAAGCAGGGTCTGTTGAGGTGCAAATGGCCCTGCATTGAAATCCTGCTATTCCCTGCTTTTCTGTCATTTTACACCAAGTCTCTCTTTTTGGTATGTGAATTAAGGCCCTGCATTGAAATCCTGCTATTCCCTGCTTTTCTGTAATTTTACTCCAAGTCTCTCTTTTTGGTACATGAATTAAGGCCCTGCATTGAAATCCTGCTATTCCCTGCTTTTCTGTCATTTTACACAAAGTCTCTCTTTTTGGTACGTGAATTAAGGCCCTGCATTGAAATCCTGCTATTCCCTGCACTTCTGTCATTTTACACCAAGTCTCTCTTTTTGGTACGTGAATTAAGGCCCTGCATTGAAATCCTGCTATTCCCTGCTTTTCTGTCATTTTACACCAAATCTCTTTTTGGTACGTGAATTAAGGCCCTGCATTGAAATCCTGCTATTCCCTTCTTTTCTGTCATTTTACACCAAGTCTCTCTTTTTGGTACGTGAATTAAGGCCCTGCATTGAAATCCTGCTATTCCCTGCTTTTCTGTCATTTTACACCAAGTCTCTCTTTTTGGTATGTAAATTAAGGCCCTGCATTGAAATACTGCTATTCCCTGCTTTTCTGTCATTTTACTCCAAGTCTCTCTGTGTATATATATATATATATATATATATATATATATATATATATATATATATATATATATATATTGAGCACATGAATTAAGGCTGTTAAAATTAAGTCCTGCATTTTTTTTATGATTTTTCCCAATGTCTCAATTCTAATGTCTAGTTAATTGCCATGTGATGCTCAATCCTTATCAATACTTGCTATAACTCTAAAATTTATAGTTTTCTTATGTCACAGTTTTAACCTCCTCCAAATTTTATTGTCTGTTTACTTAACTCATCTCACCCTGACCAGATTCTAACATTCCAATTGGCCTTACCAACTGTCTTTGATTAGCAATTAACTAAATTTAGTGGACTCGGCTGACTGCCCTACCTGTATATATTTCAGACTAGTTTGGGGATGTGCACTGCACAGGGGATGCACTGCTTACAGGGCTGTGTACTTTTTAACAATAGCATATGTTCACATTTTCAAAGTGAACATTTTATAAGTGAGGCACTAATTTTTAAGAGTTATACAAGAATTGAACTAGGATTGGGCAAGGGGCAAGACACAAGGCAAGTACTCTTGTAATACTATGTTTTATGTATCTCATTGTATTCTTTTGCAAGTGCTGCTGTAACACTGTGTCTTATGTGTTTACTTGGTTCCCACTTTCATAATAATGCTCAATATCTTCATACTCCTTTTTGCTACCTCTTGTCTCTATAACAAACTACATTACTCAGTTACTCCTTCTCCACCTGCACTGTTCATTAGCCCATCTCTCTTATACTCGCCTTACTTTTGTACTCATGAACTTTACCTAATCCTAAACACTCTCTCCCCCCCCTGCACTTCAGCCAAACAACAGTCTCATTACTGCAAATCTGCTTCTCATCTCATGTCACTCTCCCTCTTGCTCATACTAGCTGCTGGCGACATCTCCCCTAATCCTGGTCCCTCACAACCTCCTAGCCTTTTGCATCCTTGTGTGCCTTTCAATAGACTTCATAAACTAAACTCTGGTAACCTTAATCGCATTCCTCTTACATCTAAAAAACCCTCCCCCTTCACTTGTGCACTGTGGAACTCTCGCTCTGTTTGCAACAAGCTCACTTCTATCCATGATTTCTTTATCTCCCACTCTCTTAACCTTCTGGCTCTTACAGAAACCTGGCTCTCTGCTTCAGACACAGCATCCACTGCTGCACTGTCACATGGGGGTCTCCATTTCAGCCACACTCCTAGGTCTGGCAATAGACAAGGAGGTGGTGTCGGTATTTTACTTTCCTCTCGTTGCACCTTCCAACAAATACAGCCCTTCTCTTCACTCACATTTTCTTCATTTGAAGCACACATGATTCGCTTATTCTCTCCCCTTTCTATACGTGTTGCAGTCATATACTGCCCCCCTGGCTCCCCAACTCAATTTTTAGATCACTTTGCTGCCTGGCTTCCTTATTTCCTCAGAAACCCCTGCCCTCATTCTTGGTGACTTTAACATCCCTCTTGACAATCCCAATGCCTCCTCTGCAATACAACTTCTTCAACTGACTTCCTCTTTCGGCCTGTCACAATGGACTGACTCTCCCACTCACAAAGATGGTCATTCCCTTGATCTGATTTTCACCTATCTTTCAAATTTAACAAACTCCCCTTTTCCTCTCTCTGACCATCATCTCCTAACTTGCAACATCACTTCCCTACCTACAACTCCCCCTCCCTCTACCCCTCACACCAAACTTCACAGAAGCGCTATGGGCTAGATTTATTAAGCCCCTACAGCAGCAAGTTCTCTCAAGAACTTGCTCGCCGGGATTTATCAAGCAGCGGTCACCAGACCGCTGCTTCCCTAACATCTACGCCACCTCTATTGTGGCGAAATTCAACCTCCTCGGTCGAGTCTGACCGAGGAGATTGACAGCTCCTGCCCGCGTGTGATTGGCTGTGCGCAGTCAGGGGGCGGGATTGCACGCGAGCGCAAAATTGCGCTCGTGTGCAATGTTAATTACCTGCAGGTAATTTCGCCCCGCCACAGGCGAGCTGAGGCGTACAGCCTCAGCGTTGATAAATCTAGCCCTAAGTCACTAGATCTGCATCAGCTCACTAGCTCTCTCAAACCTCTCCTCTCATCCATCACCTCCTTTTCCTGCCCTGACCAATCTATCTGACAGTATAATTCCACCCTTACATCAGTCATTGACACTCTGGCCCCTCCAACCTTAGCTCAGAAACCACACTCTCATCCTCAGCCCTGGCATACTCCTCTGACACGATACCTACGCAGATGCTCCCGTACTGCTGAGCGACATTGGAGGAAATCTCGGAGTTCAGCTGACTTTCTTCACTACAAGTTCATCTTGAACTCCTACTATTCTGCCCTTAATCTTTATAAGCAACAATATTTTTCTAATCTCATCTCTACTCTTTCCTCTAACCCTAAACGTCTGTTCTCCACGTTCAACACTCTTCTCCGCCCACCCCCACCTCCTAACACAACCTCTCTCTCAGCTCAAGATTTTGCAAGCCACTTCAAAAACAAAATTGACTCCATCAGAAGTGAAATCTGCTCTCAACATACTTCCAATCTCCTACCCCCTCAAAAGCTCACGATCACCCAAAACCCAAATATCAAAAAATGCAGCTCTTTTGCCCCTGTTAATGAGGATGAAGTTTCTGCCCTTATACTGTCCTCCCACCTCACTACCTGTCCCCTTGACCCCATCCCCTGACAGCTACTCCCCTCCTTCTCTTCTACCCTCACCCCCATACTCACACACATTTTCAACCTCTCCCTCAGCACTGGTATATTTCCCTCATCTCTAAAACATGCACTGGTCACACCTATCCTCAAAAAACCTTCCCTTGATCCAACCTCCCCTTCCAATTACCGCCCTATTTCCCTACTCCCTCTTGCCTCAAAGCTCCTCGAAAAGCTAGTTTACGCACGTCTATCCCATTTCCTTACACTAAACTCTCTTCTTGACCCACTGCAATCTGGATTTCGTTCCCATCACTCTACAGAGACAGCAATTATCAAGGTTACCAATGACCTACTTACAGCAAAATCCAAAGACCAATTCTCTCTGCTTATCCTCCTTGACCTGTCTGCCGCCTTTGACACTGTTGACCACCCTCTTCTGCTCCAAACCCTCCAATCCTTCGGCATCTGTGACACAGCTCTCTCGTGGTTCTCTTCCTATCTGACTAACCGTACATGTAGTGTAGCCTTCTCCGGAGCATCCTCTGCCCCGTTACCACTTTCTGTTGGGGTACCTCAAGGCTCTATCCTTGGTCCCCTTCTCTTTTCAATCTACACGTTGTCACTAGGTTCCTTAATAAAGTCCCATGGGTTTCAATACCATTTGTATGCCGATGACACCCAAATCTACCTCTCTGCACCAGACCTACCTCCTTCCTTACTAACCCGTGTCACTAACTGTCTTTCTCACATCTCATCTTGGATGTCCTCTCACTACCTTAAGCTAAATCTCTCCAAAACTGAACTCCTTATTTTTCCCCCTTATTCCAATGTCTCCACCCCCAAAATTTCTATAACTGTTGATAATTCCATCACTACCCCTACCCCGCACGCCCGATGCCTTGGGGTCACACTTGACTCAGATCTTTCCTTCACTCCTCACATTCAGTCCTTGGCTAAAGCCTGCCGCTTCCACCTTAAAAACATTGCGAAAATTAGACATTTCCTTACACAAGATACAACCAAGATTTTAATCCACTCTCTCATCCTTTCCCGCCTCGACTACTGCAATTCCGCCCCCTCTGGTCTACCTAGCTGCCGCATAGCTCCTTTACAATCCATTATGAATGCCTCTGCCAGGCTCATCTTCCTTACTCGTCGCTCTTCATCTGCTGCACCTCTCTGCCAATCCCTTCACTAGCTTTCTCTTGCCTCTAGGTTTACACATAAAATCCTCACCCTGACATATAAAGCTCTCAACTGCACAGCTCCCCCCTACATCTCAGAACTTGTCTCTAGATACTCTCCCTCCCATCCCCTTCGATCAGCTCAGGATCTCCTTCTCTCCTCTCTTGTTACTTCCTCACATTCACGTTTACAGGACTTCTCCAGACTGGCCCCCATCTTGTGGAATTCCCTGCCTCACTCCATAAGACTCTCCCATAGTTTTAACAGCTTCAAGCACTCCCTAAAAACTCTACTATTCAAGGATGCATACAACCAACACTAACCTTTCCTAAAGCCATTGCTTTCCCCTTGAACCCCTTAGATTGTAAGCCTATGGGCCCAGCTGTTTACAGATCGCTTCATAAGAGCCGACTACAACAGTGAAACTTTCGGCAGGGCCCTCTACCCACTTGACCCCTACAAAAGCTATCCTGTACACCGACTATGTTTACAGCGCTGCGGAATCTGTTGGCACTCTACAAATGCCTGATAATAATAAAATACAGTTGCAAGAAAAAGTATGTGAACCCTTTGGAATGATATGAATTTCTGCACAAATTGGTCATAAAATGTGATCTGATCATCATCTAAGTCACAACAATAGACAATCACAGTCTGCTTAAACTAATAACACACAAAGAATTAAATGTTGCTATGTTTTTATTGAACACACCATGTAAACATTCACAGTGCAGGTGGAAAAAGTATGTGAACCCTTGAATTTAATAACTGGTTGAACCTCCTTTGGCAGCAATAACTTCAACCAAACGTTTCCTGTAGTTGCAGATCAGACGTGCACAACGGTCAGGAGTAATTCTTGACCATTCCTCTTTACAGAACTGTTTCAGTTCAGCAATATTCTTGGGATGTCTGGTGTGAATAGCTTTCTTGAGGTCATGCCACAGCATCTCAATCGGGTTGAGGTCAGGACTCTGACTGGGCCACTTCAGAAGGCGTATTTTCTTCTGTTTAAGCCATTCTGTTGTTGATTTACTTCTATGCTTTGGGTCATTGTCCTGTTGCAACACCCATCTTCTGTTGAGCTTCAGCTGGTAGACAGATGGCCTTAAGTTCTCCTGCAAAATGTCTTGATAAACTTGGGAATTCATTTTTCCTTCGATGATAGCAATCCGTCCAGGCCCTGACGCAGCAAAGCAGCCCCAAACCATGATGCCCCCACCACCATACTTCACAGCTGGGATGAGGTTTTGATGTTGGTGTGCTGTGCCTCTTTTTCACCACACATAGTGTTGTGTGTTTCTTCCAAACAACTCAACTTTGGTTTCATCTGTCCACAGAATATTTTGCCAGTACTGCTGTGGAACATCCAGGTGCTCTTGTGCAAACTGTAAACGTGCAGCAATGTTTTGTTTGGACAGCAGTGGCTTCCTTTGTGGTATCCTCCTATGAAATCCATTCTTGTTTAGTGTTTTACGTATTGTAGATTCGCTAACAGGGATGTTAGCATTTGCCAATGACTTTTGTAAGTCTTTAGCTGACACTCTAGGATTCTTCTTCACCTCATTGAGCAGTCTGCGCTGTGTCTTGCAGTCATCTTTACAGGACGGCCACATCTAGGGAGAGTAGCAGCAGTGCTGAACTTTCTCCATTTATAGACAATTTGTCTTACCGTGGACTGATGAACAGCAAGGCTTTTGGAGATACTTTTATAACCCTTTCCAGCTTTATGCAAGTCAACTATTCTTAATCTTAGGTCTTCTGAGAGCTCTTTTGTGCGAGGCATCATTCACATCAGGCAATGCTTCTTGTGAAAAGCAAACCCAGAACTGGTGTGTGCTTTTTATAGGGCAGGGCAGCTGTAACCAACACCTCCAATCTCATCTCAGAGATTGGACTCCAGTTGGCTGACATCTCACTCCAATTAGCTCTTGGAGATGTCATTAGTCTAGAGGTTCACATACTTGTTCCACCTGCACTGTGAATGTTTACATGGTGTGTTCAATAAAAACATGGCAACATTTCATTCTTTGTGTGTTATTAGTTTAAGCAGACTGTGATTGTCTATTGTTGTGACTTAGATGATGATCAGATCACATTTTATGACCAATTTGTGCAGAAATCCATATCATTCCAAAGGGTTCACATAATTTTTCGTGCAACTGTAGATAACTGACACCAAACACTAAATAGATAGGGCGGGGGCTTGTGGACTCTCATCATCCTGAAAGAATAGAATTTATCAGGTAAGCATACATTTTATTTTATTTAATTTGATGATGTGAGTCCACATCGCCATGACGTGTGGGATTTAATACCCCAGCAGTTAGTCCACATCAAGTAAAGGGTGGGAAAGAGCAAGGCAGTTCCTATTTGCCAGACACTACGGCATGAAAGGACTTTCCTGCCAAAATATCACTTCTGCAGAAGAACAATATAAAGCAGTTAAAGGGACACTCAGGTTAAATTACATTTTCATAATTCAGATACAGCATTTAATTTTAAACAACTTTCCAATTTACTTCCATAAAAAAAATGTGCACAGTCTTTTATATTCACCAGGTCCTACTGAGCATGTGCAAGAATTCACAGACTATATGCATTTGTGATTGGCTGATTGCTATCACATGGTACAAGGGGAGTGGAAATATACATAACTTTGAAATTTGTTATAAAAAAATCTACTACTCATTTGAAGTTCAGACTAAGTGCTATTGCATTGTCTTGTTATCTTGCATTTGTTGATTATGCAAATCTAATGTGTTGACTGGTCCTTTAAAATCCACTTTGCAGTCTTGCAACACTATTTCAAAATGACTTATCTGGACTACCCTTGAAGAAGCAAATAATCTAGTGGAAATATCTGCTACTTTCTGAAAGCGACCTAAGTGCTTTCAAAAAGATTGAAAAAGACTTGATTAATAAGTCAGTGTTATTGCAGTAGCTTCTGCTCATAAGAGATACAGAAAGAAATACAAAATAGCATGCCCTCTGTCTGAAAACCTCAGAAGACAGTGGATAAAAGAGTAATGCTTTTACCACATCTAGGGTTTGGGGAAGCTACTCCTTAGATAAAATGAGCCAGACACAAGGAAGGAAGCAATGATTTCTTGAAATAAATTATAGAAGTAACAACCTTATTTAATAAATCATATGTTGTATGAAGAACAGCTTTGTTCTGGTAAAAGAGAGCTGATAGTTAAGAGACTCAGTTAATTGAAGATAGAGTTAAAGAAAATGAATTCTTCAAATCAGAAGACTAAAATATATATTAATTTTTAGAACAACTCATCCCTAGATTGGGATGACCAAAGAAAAAATGCCTCTAAACACAAAAACTTGATTGTAGAAAAATTATCAAGTAGTGATTTCTAAAATTTAACTTTTATTGATTCACAAGAAGTAAAAAAAAACAGCTTTGAATAAGTGAATGTCCTGGTAACTGCCCACACAGAAGGTTAAGTTAAAAACACTTCCACAATGGTATATGTGAACATAGCTTGTCTTTTATAAATCGTAGTGGTCACCAAATAGATCAAATACTTGTGTATTAGGATAATTCCTATTTGTGCCCTAGGGGGAAATGACCTATACCATATGTGATGATGGTTATTATATACAAATGTTGCCGTGTTAATGAAGTTTTGTTAACTCCTATATTAGTATTATTGATGGGTCAATCATTATACGTTATATCGCCTGTTTGCAACAAAAGTAAGAACACTTGTTATCTAGTTATCAGAAAGTCCCCTGGTACATAGGAATTTAATCTGGAAGGTCAGTACTGACCCCATTATACACCTCTGCCTTTTGTTAACCAACATATAATTTAAGCATCTATAAATCTGAGATAGTAGTATAGATAACTGGATATTAGTAGTAATGAGTATAATCTAGCATTTATTAATAACATGGAGCGATCATTAGAGTATTTCTAACAATCCGGTAGCACAACAATCCGCATACCGGCTGAAGTTTATAACTTGAACATCGCTACTGATATATCAGACTGAGTAATACTGCTACTGAGGTATGCTATTCAGTTTCAGTATTAGGTCAAGCATTTTTTCCAAGGTCTTAGTACACTGGGAGTAGCACAATTTGCTTGCCCAGATTAAATATTTTTAAGGATAAATACTTTAAGTATGTTTTAGAGCCCAAATAAAAAAAAAAAAGCGGCATTATTATATTTCTATGTCTTTGGCAGCACGATCCGCTTACCAAATGAAACTGTAAATTATACATCACTGCTTTATATATATACTGCATATAGTTTAAGCATCTAACATGAACTGTTATGTCAAGTATAAATCTGAAATAGTAGTATAAATAACTGGATATTAGTGAGTATAAGCTAGCATTTGATAATAACATAGAGCGATTATTAGAGTATTTCTAACAATCCGTTAGCACAATTTGCATACCGGCTGAAAATTAGGAACGGTGTAAAAGCCGGAACGGAACAGGCCTTTTATGAAGGAAATTGATTTAAAATATAACGGGATGTGTTAGAGACTCTTGCGAACAATTTTAGGAACAATAATTTTTGTGATATAATAATTAATTAACCCTTTAACTACCAAAATAGTGTCCGGAACCAAACATAACAGCCTGGAACAGCACCTTCCCAGAAAACCAGATACACCAAATTCCCAAGTCACATGTGACTAAATGTAATAAGTGTAATCAGCAACAAACCATCCACAGAAACCACATTATGATATCTGTTCCGGCCTTTAATACACTTTTTTATAAAAAGTGACGGAACGGCACCTTCCCAGCAAAATATACAGACCAAATTCACCAGCCACACATAACTAGATGTGATAAGTGTAATCAACCACAAACCATCCACAGAAACCACGTTCCAATACCCATTCCGGCCTGTAAAATGCTTTTTCATGAAAAGTGACGGAACAGCACCTTACCAGCAAACCAGATACACCAAATTCACCAGTCACAAATAACTAAATGTTATAAGTGTAATCAGCCACAAACCATCCACAGAAAGCACATTATGATATCTGCTCCGGCCTTTAATACACTATTTTATAAAAAGTGACGGAACGGCACCTTCCCAGCAAAATATACAGACCAAATTCACCAGCCACACATAACTAGATGTGATAAGTGTAATCAACCACAAACCATCCACAGAAACCACGTTCCAATACCCGTTCCGGCCTGTAAAATGCTTTTTCATGAAAAGTGACGGAACGGCACCTTACCAGCAAATAAGATACACCAAATTCACCAGTCACACATGACTAAATGTTATAAGTTTAATCAGCCACAAACCATCCACATAAACCACATTATGATATCTGTTCCGGCCTTTAATACATTTTTTTTATAAAAAGTGATGGAACGGCACCTTCCCAGCAAAATATACAGACCAAATTCACCAGCCACACATAACTAGATGTGATAAGTGTAATCAACCACAAATCATCCACAGAAACCACGTTCCAATACCCGTTCCGGCCTGTAAAACGCTTTTTCATGAAAAGTGACGGAACAGGTATTGGAACGTGGTTTCTGTGGATGGTTTGTGGTTGATTACACTTATCACATCTAGTTATGTGTGGCTGGTGAATTTGGTCTGTATATTTTGCTGGGAAGGTGCCGTTCCGTCACTTTTTATAAAAAAGTGTATTAAAGGCCGGAACAGATATCATAATGTAGTTTCTGTGGATGGTTTGTGGCTCATTACACTTATAACATTTAGTTATGTGTGACTGGTGAATTTGGTGTATCTGGTTTGCTGGTAAGGTGCCGTTCCATCACTTTTCATGAAAAAGCGTTTTACAGGCCGGAACGGGTATTGGAACGTGGTTTCTGTGGATGGTTTGTGGTTGATTACACTTACCACATCTAGTTATGTGTGGCTGGTGAATTTGGTCTGTATATTTTGCTGGGTAGGTGCCGTTCCGTCACTTTTTATAATAAAATGTATTAAAGGCCGGAACAGATATCATAATGTGGTTTCTGTGGATGGTTTGTGGCTGATTACACTTATAACATTTAGTTATGTGCGACTGGTGAATTTGGTGTATCTGGTTTGCTGGTAAGGTGCCGTTCCGTCACTTTTCATGAAAAAGCGTTTTACAGGCCGGAACGGGTATTGGAACGTGGTTTCTGTGGATGGTTTGTGGTTGATTACACTTACCACATCTAGTTATGTGTGGCTGGTGAATTTGGTCTGTATATTTTGCTGGGTAGATGCCGTTCCGTCACTTTTTATAATAAAGTGTATTAAAGGCCGGAACAGATATCATAATGTGGTTTCTGTGGATGGTTTGTGGCTGATTACACTTATAACATTTAGTTATGTGCGACTGGTGAATTTGGTGTATCTGGTTTGCTGGTAAGGTGCCGTTCCGTCACTTTTCATGAAAAAGCATTTTACAGGCCGGAACGGGTATTGGAACGTGGTTTCTGTGGATGGTTTGTGGTTGATTACACTTATCACATCTAGTTATGTGTGGCTGGTGAATTTGGTCTGTATATTTTGCTGGGTAGGTGCCGTTCCGTCACTTTTTATAATAAAGTGTATTAAAGGCCGGAACAGATATCATAATGTGGTTTCTGTGGATGGTTTGTGGCTGATTACACTTATAACATTTAGTTATGTGTGACTGGTGAATTTGGTGTATCTGGTTTGCTGGTAAGGTGCCGTTCCGTCACTTTTCATGAAAAAGCGTTTTACAGGCCGGAAGGGGTATTGGAACGTGGTTTCTGTGGATGGTTTGTGGTTGATTACACTTACCACATCTAGTTATGTGTGGCTGGTGAATTTGGTCTGTATATTTTGCTGTGTAGGTGCCGTTCTGTTACTTTTTATAATAAAGTGTGGATGGTTTGTGGCTGATTACACTTATAACATTTAGTTATGTGTGACTGGTGAATTTGGTGTATCTGGTTTGCTGGTAAGGTGCCGTTCCGTCACTTTTCACGAAAAAGCGTTTTACAGGCCGGAACGGGTATTGGAACGTGGTTTCTGTGGATGGTTTGTGGTTGATTACACTTACCACATCTAGTTATGTGTGGCTGGTGAATTTGGTCTGTATATTTTGCTGGGTAGGTGCCGTTCCGTCACTTTTTATAAAAAAATGTATTAAAGGCCGGAACAGATATCATAATGTGGTTTCTGTGGATGTTTTGTGGCTGATTACACTTATTACATTTAGTCACATGTGACTTGTGAATTTGGTGTATCTGGTTTTCTGGGAAGGTGCTGTTCCGGGCTGTTATGTTTGGTTCCGGACACTATTTTGGTAGTTAAAGGGTTAATTAATTATTATATCACAAATATTCTTGTACCTAAAAGTGTTCTCAAGAGTCTCTAACACATCCCATTATATTTTTTTTTATTTTTTTTTAATAGTTTTTATTAAGAATTTCAAAGATACAATATACAAACTGAGAAAAATTAAGAAAAATTAACAGTTGCACAGATCCATACTCATTAATTACAAAGCCATCCAACACATTGTTAAAGACATAATGATTGATGATAACATATAAAATATGTTGTGATCCTTAGATGCGTTAGGATTTACTTCATTTCTCACATAAACAGTACAATCCCATTATATTTTAAATCAATTTCCTTCATAAAAGGCCTGTTCCGTTCCGGCTTTTACACCGTTCCTGAAAATTATATCTTAAACATCGCTACTGATATATCAGACTAACTAGTAATACTGCTAATGAAGTATGCTATTAAGTATAATGTCAAGTGTTCCCCCCCCCCCCCAAGGTCTTAGTACACTAGGGGTAGCACAACTTGCTTACCCAGATTAAATATTTTTAAGGATAAATATTTTAAGTATGTCTTAAAGCCCGAAGGCTGGGAGACCAAAGTAATAATTATTAGAGCATAAAGCTGTTAACGATTAAAAAAATAACCATAGTGGAGCTGATTGAAAAAAGAGAAACGAACTCCCCCTAAAGTTAGTTATAATTAATCGTAGCTGAATTCTCATTTACATATGATTAAATATACATGAATTTGCCACGGTTGTAATGATTGTTACATTTTATATTTCCTATCCCTTTTATTGAAAAATATAAAAAAAAATAAGTTACAATAAATTATAGTGTAATCTGTTTCCCCCTTTTTATTGGATGATTTGCAAAAGTCAAGTGTACGTCACGTGATTGAATAATATGACGCTGCCATAACATTTTCATTCGCGACTGTGCATTTCTGACAGGTCTCTCTTGGTCCTTCTCCTTTTCCGTAGTCTGGGAGCTGACGTGTGTGTGAACTAAGGAAATCACATCTGTGTTGGCTGCAGAGATGTCGGCAGACTGGGAAGAGATTCGGCGGCTGGCTGCAGACTTTCAGCGAGCCCAGCTCAGCGATGCAGTGCAAAGGTGACTGTGCTCAGGGCTTGCAACAGTCAGCTATTGTGATCTGGCGAACTGGCAGGGGGTTATAGTTTGTGGATGGAACATAAGTGACACAAGCATGACAGCTCAGAAACATGTCACTGTTACTGTGTTGACTGTATGTGCTTCCTGTTCCTATGCCTGGCAATGGGATAACACAAATACACTTGATAGTTACGGTGGCAGAAGCGAACCAGTGCAAAACAGTTTGATATAAAGTGTATAAACACTAGTATACAAAAAAGTTTCAGAGATTCCGCTATAAAAACGTTTAGGCCTTAGTTATTGATGTCAACCACAGGATCCCAACACACTTCCCACAGGTCTTATATCCTTTGCTAGTGACTACGGCCTAAACAGGTTTTTTTTTCTCAAAATAAAGGGACATTTTAATGCAGAATTACATGCTATAATTTCCATTGAGAGGATTTCGTAGTATAAAAGAAACTCATAACCCTGTCTGTACTTTAAACCTGCTGTTTCACGATTACAGCTGCTATCTGCACTACTTACACAAATCTTTTGACATAAAAGTACACAAGAATAATTCTATAGGAAACAACATAAAGTTTCCCATTGGTAATGTACCAATGTAAAACCGTGGTCTTTATAGTCTTTCCTTATGCCCCAGTTCCATATCACAAATCCTTGCAATTCCTTAGGTTAGTTTACAAATATCTGATCATATTTTAAACAGTGAAGCAGGTACACTAATTAAAAGCATTTTGACTCATTAGTTAAGACATACTGTAGTCGCTTAAAGAGATTATACTTAAAAATATTCATACAGGTATAACCACTTTATATTATGGAACAAGGTAAACACATTATTTATTGTCTTTTTAACTTTGTTAGTACCCGTAGATATGTATAATCTTGTGTGAGTTCTTATTGACATGCTTACATTTTCTTCTTCTGACTTTTCTCTATTTCTTTCTCTATTTCTTTCTCTATATTGCAAAGCTATAGTATGCTTAATACATTGTACTCAAACATTTTTTATCATGCATATGAAAGAGCAACTGTTACACATATTACATCTGTAATTTGTCATGAAAAGGGTTAAAGGTGCAATTTAGGTAAATAACCAATAAGAGTTTGTTGAATTACTAGCAACTGCAGGAACACCATTTAAACTATATCTCACCACTTGGAGGTTGGTTTTTGCTGCTGTCTATTGTTTAAATTGGTTTTCTATAGGGAATACTGTAGTATTCATATTGTTTGTGTAGGTTTTTTATTTTATATGAGAAAATAAAAGTATAGTAACTATTTGTAAACAATCTAATTGACTCCAGTGAGTAAAGTTGATTTGAAGTACATTCAATTGGAGAACATGTTACAGTACTGTGTCCCTTTCCAGTACTGAACTGCAATTTATTTTGTTAAATCAGTGTTTTTAATTAACCAATGACATTAATGCATTGTGTGTAAATATCAAGTTTCATATTATTTTACAAAATGTTATAGTTAAACTGTTTAAAATAAACCTGTACAAGATTCTTTTTTTTAACATTTTGATAATCATATTTTAGTTGTGCACACATTTCATAGTTTTAAAATAGGATTTGATTGGTATTTTACATTTATAATAAACCAGAAAAAGTAATGTTTTTTAACGTATGAACTGATAATGCTTAAAAATACAAATACTGTTTGAGAGGTTTCTCAATGCAAAGCATCAAATCTTTTCACAATAAGGAGTAAAAAAAGAAATTTAACACCTTATGACAATCTGTTTTTCTACTGTAGTAGAATGCTCTTTAAAGTTTTTTTGAAACCCACATTTTTTCTTTCATTATTCTGTGTATGCAATTTTAAACAACTTTCCAATTCTATCATCATATTTGCTTCATTTTCTTGGTATCCTTTATTGAAGGCCAGCATTGCTGCTCCAAAGCTTACCCTGGTATGCGTTTCAACAAAGGATAGCAAGAGAATTAAGCAAATTAGATAATAGAAGCAAATTGGAAAGTTGTTTAAAATTGTATGCTCTATCTGAATACTTGAAAGATAAATTTAAGGTTTTATGTCCCTTTAAGTCAAAACCCATGCAAGCCCCTTTGCACTGCTTTTTCTAACTAACTGGAAGAGATCCAAAGACATTTACCGTTCTTGTAATGTGTTTGGTTTATAGACAATTATGGGTTTGAGTGATTTAAAGGGACACTAAACCCCACATTTTTCTTTAATGATTCAGATAGATCATGCAATTTTTTTTTTTTGTACTCTTTATTTTTATTATTATCAAAAATCAATTTTACGATAAACTTAACTTAGGTGTCTCACATCATAGACCAATACATAATCCAAATCTGGATTCCTTTACAGATCATATTACAACCTGTAGATAATCTCAAAGTGGTCTAACTCTTAACTTTAATTTATAGATTTTAAACTATTCCTAATTGTTTCTAGCGACTAAATAAACATAACATTTTCTCCGAACCTCAACATAAAAAACAAAAATGGCAAAAAGGAGAAAAAAATAAGACAAAATATAACTTTGGGCCAAGAATCAAGTGTTACCTACTGTATGTAGTCCTGTACCCCATATCTAAGTATGGCAAGAAAAATGCATAAGGACATTAAATAACTCACCTATCAGACAAAACCTTAGCATCGGGTACCTCACAAGGCCACTCTTGGCCATGATGCAGTATAACATCATTAACTAGAGGATAAACTAGGTGATAACAGTAGCATTGGAGTTATTACATGTAGTTAGGATAAGAGTATTGTGTCGAGGATAAAGTTATAACATGCTTCAGCAATATAAAGACAACAAAACTGCAGATTATCTTTAGTCCCCTTGAGACATGACAAATTCCAGGTAACTAATTTATAATTTATGGTATTTTAGTGATTTGTTTTGTGACTAAGGGATTATTGCCAGCTGTGCAATTAAAATTCAGAGGTGTACTGATATATAGCCACAGAGACAACAGTTAAAAGTAAAAGTATATTTTCACTTTCTATTACTATAGGGTGGGAGACTAATCTATTCTTCTTATGACTCAGGGGTCAATTAGAATATTCCTACAAAAGGAATTGTGATATTTTGTTATATCCCTTATGAGACCTTTTTGTATATTGATTAATAACCGCCATTTATTTACGCACATCCTAATGCACCTTGAGAGGGTCCTATCTTGGTGCATTGTTATACATTGGAACCTCTCTGTCTAGAGAATGCTATTTGGTAACACGCTATATATACCCTGATATAAAAAGGGCACTCCATCAAATATCATTTTGCCCAATACATCACTCCATCTCGGCCGCAGACAGAGCGAAGATGAGGTAGTAGGTAGAGGTATTAAGGCAGTTACCTAAAGAGAAGTGCAAAGCTTAATGAGATATTGCCGTAGCACAGTTAAGCATAAGTGAAGTTATATATTTAACCCAGAAGGGGGAGCATATTACTCGTCCAACAAAGAAGCAAGAAGTCCTGGGCAGGTTATGAACATAAGTAACAGAAATGGTTGTTTATGTATGATTAAGGCTCAGGACTAGTGTATAATGAAACATATATACAGTGGATATAAAATGTCTACACACCCCTGTTAAAATGTCAGATTTCTGTGATGTAAAAAATTAGACAAAGATAAATCATTTCAGAACTTTGTCCACCTTTAATGTGACCTATAACTGTACAACTCAATTGAAAAACAAACTGAAATCGTTTAGGTAGAGGGAAGTAAAAATATAAAAATAAAATAATATGGTTGCATAAGTGTGCACACCCTTAAACTAATACTTTGTTGAAACACCTTTTGATTTTATTACAGCATACAGTTTTTTTAGGTATGAGTCTATCAGCATGGCACATTTTGACTTGGCAAGATTTGCCCACTCTTCTTTGCAAAAACACTCCAAATCTGTCGGATTGTGATGGCATCTCCTGTGCACAGCCCTCTTCAGATCACCCCACAAATTTTCAATTGGATTCAGGTCTGGGCTCTGGCTGGGCCATTCCAAAACTTTAATCTTCTTCTGGTGAAGCCATTCCTTTGTTGATTTGGATGTTTGCTTTGGGTCGTTGTCATGCTGAAAGATGAAGTTCCTCTTCATGTTCAGCTTTCTAGCAGAAGCCTGAAGGTTTTGTGCCAATATTGACTGGTATTTGGAACTGTTCATAATTCCCTCTAGCTTAACTAAGACCCCAGTTCTAACTGAAGAAAAACAGCCCCAAAGCATGATACTGCCACCACCATGCTTCACTGTGGGTATGGTGTTCTTTTGGTGATGTGCAGTGTTGTTTTTGCGCCAAACATATCTTTTGGAATTATGGCCAAAAAGTTCAACCTTGGTTTCATCAGACCATAACACCTTTTCCCACATGCTTTTGGGAGACTTCAGATGTGTTTTTGCAAAATGTAGCCTGACTTGGATGTTTTTCTTCGTAAGAAAAGGCTTTCGTCTTGCCACTCTACCCCATAGCCCAGACATATGAAGAATACGTGAGATTGTTGTACCACACAGCCAGTACTTGCCAGATATTCCTGCAGCTCCTTTAATGGTGCTGTAGGCCTCTTGGTAGCCTCCCAGACTAGTTTTCTTCACGTCTTTTCATCAATTTTGGAGGGTCGTCCAGTTCTTGGTAATGTCACTGTTGTGCCATATTTTCTCCACTTGATGATGACTGTCTTCACTGTGTTCCATAGTATATCTAATGCCTTGGAAATTATTTTCTACCCTTCTCCTGACTGATACCTTTTAACAATGAGATCCCTCTGATGCTTTGGAAGCTCTCTGTGGACCATGGCTTTTGCTGTGGTATGCGACTAAGAAAATTTAAGGAAAGACCAACTAGAGCAGCTGAACTTTATTTGGGGTTAATCAGAGGCACTTTAAATGATGGCAGGTGTGTGCTGACTCCTATTTAACATGATTTTGAATGTGATTGCTTAATTCTGAACACAGCTACATCCCCAGTTTGTTTTCTTCCCTCCACCTAAAAGATTTCAGTTTGTTTTTCAATTCAGTTGTACAGTTTATAGGTCACATTAAAGGTGGATAACGTTCTGAAATTATTTATCTTTGTCTCATTTATTTTACATCACAGAAACCTGACATTTTAACAGGGGTGTGTAGACTTTTTATATCCACTGTATATAAACATAATGAGTTATTGCATATGATCTCAATAGCACACTTTTCCTATAGCTATAAATGGAGTTAGGCTCTATTAATAATTTTAAAATAAATGTAGATTGAGCCCTGGTGCATAAGTAATATATTACTCACTGTTTAGCTCAGCATTCATATACTCATAAAAAAAATAATATATATATATATATATATATATATATACAACAAGGCCACGTGTTATAGTGAAAGTGATATAATAGCAGCAAAATGATTAATAAATTATATAGGGACTCAGGCTGCTATTTCGTAAAAATAACTATTTATTATCTAACCAATTCCTATTCCAAATGTTTGAATGCAGTTTATGGATCTTATTTAGCAGTAAACAGCACTAAGAAACTGCACTCCCCCACTAAAGCAATACTCAAGCCAAAGACATATAGCATATTAGGACAGAGCGCTAACAAGACAGAGCTTTGATATCCGAGTCTCGCAGGAAATTTCCAAATTTTTAGACAGCTCCAGCTTATTATTGAGGCCATAGGAAGGTTAGTCCAGGCATAATGTTCAAGATTTGGCCTTTGTAGAATAGAGCTGTGTTTATCAAAGAACTTTGGCAGTCAGCTTATAGGCCCACTACACTCAAGCACAACCCCAGAGGGCAACAATATTGGGCTATTAAAGTATTATAGTAGTCAATTACATAGTGCTACCTCTTATATAAAACATGGAGTTTCAGAACAAAGGCTTGTCATTCAGATTTTTTAGAGGGTTACAAGATAAGACTTGTCAGGAGCCAAAAAAGGAAGGTTATAGTATTTATATTTAGCATCAGCCGATGCCAGCTTTCTGTTGCAAAGATAGTGCACAACCCCATCGCCCAAATGTCCAGGATCCAAACCTTGTCTGCATGGAAGTGTCCAGCAGCACCTCCAGCACACAATCATTGTGGTGGGAGTCCAGAGTCAATGTGTCACCAGGAAGCCCAGGGTGAGTAGTCCCGCAGTCCACTGTAGGAAAAATATTAACTGAAGGGTATACATGTCGGTCCGGTATTTCGTAGGATTGAGCGGGGTGCTGCGTCGGCTGCTTTAGGAGTCTATTCTGGGCTCTGTAAGAAAACCCCGGGTCCAGCTGCTTCTGTTTTGAGTCACTGTGTTTCCTCCCATGGTTCCCAGAGCATTTTCCAGGACTGCAGGCTTCAACCGATGTAAGCTGCTCTTCAGGTGACTGCCGCATGACTCCAGAGCTGTCTCTCTGATCAATCCGGGTTCCAGCTCCGTTACCCTCTGCAGCTGCAGAGTCTGATGTCAGGGATGCCAAGTAGCCTCCACCCGCTAAGTCAGCTGTGGCTGCGGTGGGTTTTTCGCCTGGGTACTAGCATGGGATGCGCTGAGACCCAATCAATAGGAGTTTGTTTGTATGGGGCTGTTGTAGGTATCTGGCTAGCTCCAACGGCTGTACACAAATTATCCACTTTTTTACAGCTGTATATACATCAGGCTAGGATGCATGATAAAAAGCAGGAGCTTTATATTTTTGCATTTGCTACAGTTACACAAAATTTATTTAAAAAAGCATTCAACAATAATATATAACATTGCAGCCACTGCAAAAATGTACAGCTCCTGCTTTGTATCATGCACCCCCTAACCTCCAAGCACATTCTACAGCAGAAAAAAAGGCATTATTACTGATCTGTTAGTGTGCACAGCTTCTGTGTCAGGCT
Source organism: Bombina bombina (assembly GCF_027579735.1). Classification (NCBI taxonomy): domain Eukaryota; kingdom Metazoa; phylum Chordata; class Amphibia; order Anura; family Bombinatoridae; genus Bombina; species Bombina bombina. Next base: position 580,283,445 of record NC_069502.1, read on the forward strand.
GTGAGAATACCTGAGCTCCAAGATGACAGCCCCTAGTACAAAGAGGCAGAGCTTCAGTATCTGGCACCTTTAAGCTGTTCAAACAGGAGAACGGATTTGAAAAGAGCTGTAGGGATAGGATGAAATGCAATAACATGGTGGGTAGCTGTGCACAGCAGTTTAATGTACCTTTTAATACTGTTAACAACTTGTACAGGGAGTGTTGCATTATTACATTTTGGTCATTCTCACCTTTTAATGACTTGGATGTTTAATTTGATTTATTATTTGATATACATCAATATATCTACCTCAGATCTTAAACAATAAGAATAACAGAGAATTCAATAAGACGAAAAAACTTGAGTTTTTGTGGCCACAATCGGTCTTCTTGATATGTTTCAGCAACAATTAAAAGGTAACATTGTCTTAAAGGGACACTGTACCCAAAAAATTTCTTTTGTGATTCAGATTAAGCATGACATTTTAAGCAATGTTCTAATTTACAACTATTATCAAATTTTCTTCATTCTCTTGGTATCTTTATTTGAAATGCAAGAATGTAAGTTTAGATGCCGGCCCATTTTTGGTGAACAACCTGGGTTGTCCTTGCTGATTGGTGGATAAATTCATCCACCAATAAAAAAGTGCTGTCCAGAGCACTGAAACCAAAAAAAAGCTTAAATGTCTTCTTTTTCAAATAATGATAGCAAGAGAACGAAGAAAAATTGATAATAGGAGTAAATTAGAAAGTTGCTTAACATTGCATGCTCTTTCTGAATTACAAAAGAAAAAAATTGGGTTCAGTATCCCTTTAACAACAACAGTTTTAGGTGTTCTGCCTGTTTTCAATAATACAAACTAATAAGAGAGCTGAATCTTTTGAGAGAAATCCACAAAGTTGCATTGTGCTTATAAGTGCAGCTGAAATATTCTCATGAAAGGAATAATAATGTCAAAATTAATCTTTCATGAATCAGATAGAACATGCAATTTTAACCCCTTAATGACCGCAGCACTTTTCCATTTTCTGTCCGTTTGGGACCAAGGCTATTTTTACATTTCTGCGGTGTTTGTGTTTAGCTGTAATTTTCCTCTTATTCATTTACTGTACCCACACATATTATATACCGTTTTTCTCGCCATTAAATGGACTTTCTAAAGATACCATTATTTTCATCATATCTTATAGTTTACTATAACATTTTTTATAAAATATGAGGAAAAAATTGAAAAAAACACACTTTTTCTAACTTTGACCCTCAAAATCTCCTACACTTCAACAACTACCAAAAAACTCCCATGCTAAATAGTTTCTAAATTTTGTCCTGAGTTTAGAAATACTCAATGTTTACATGTTCTTTGCTTTTTTTGCAAGTTATAGGGCAATAAGTACAAGTAGCACTTTGCTATTTCCAAATTTTTTAAAAAAAAATTAGCGATAGTTACATTGGAACACTGATATCTGTCAGGAATCCCTGATTAACCCTTCACATATATATATTTTTTAAAAGAACACAACCTAAGGTATTAAACATGGGGTATTTTGACTCTTTCCATGCAACCATTTTACCACCAATCTATGCCAAAGTTTGAAAAAAAAAAAAAAGTGGTGATTTTTTGACAAAATAGCAATTCAAGAATACATTTACTGAGAACGTTAAGGGTTACTGCCAAATAACACCCCAATATGTCTTCAGCAGCATCTCTTGAGTACAGTGATACCACCCATGTATAGGTCTGTTGGGTTCTCTGGGGGCTAAAAGGCCTTATTTTTAGGGGGCGCATTCCAGTTTTTTAACTTGGAATTTTCACATCTGTCATCATGCACCCATGTCCTATTTGGGACATTTCTGAAGCCGGACAATGCAAATTACCCCCATCAAACCATATATTTTTTAAAAGTAGACACCCTAGGGTATTTCAAATGCTGGTATTTTAACACTTTGCATGCACTAATTCAACCACCAGTCTTTGTCAAACTTTTGGGTAGTCATTTTGGTGTGTTATTTTTCACACGCATTGTACTTTAGGCATGGATTCTCAGTTCCTGTTATATGTTACCGACCAAAAACACCTCAATATGTGTTCAACAACAACTTCTGAGTACAGTGATACCACCCATGTATAGGTGTGTCGGGTTCTCTGGGGGCTAAAAGGCCTTAATTTTAGGGGGCGCATTCCAGTTTTTCAACTTGGAATTTTCACATCTGTCATCATGCACCCATGTCCTATTTGGGACATTTCTGAAGCCGGGCAATGTAAGTTACCCTCATCAAACCATATATTTTTGAAAAGTAGACACCCTAGGGTATTTAAAATGCTGTTATTTTAACACTTTCCATGCACTATTTCAACCACTAGTCTTTGTCAAACTTTTGGGTAGTCATTTTTTGTGTGTTATTTTTCACACACATTGTACTTTAGGCATATATTCTCAGTCCCTGTTATGTGTTACTGCCAAAAAAGCCCTCAATATGTATTCAACAACATCTCCTGAGTACAGTGATACCACCCATGTATAGGTGTGTTGGGTTCTCTGGGGGCTAAAAGGCCTTATTTTTAGGGGGTGCATTCCAGTTTTTCATATCTGTCATCATGCACCCATGTCCTATTTGGGACATTTCTGAGGCCGGGCAATGTAAATTACCCCCATCAAACCATATATTTTTGAAAAGTAGACACCCTAGGGTATTTCAAATGCTGGTATTTTAACACTTTCCATGCACTAATTCAACCACTAGTCTTTGTCAAACTTTTAGGCAGTCATTTTTTTGCATTATTTTTCACACACATTGTACTTTAGGCATATATTCTCAGTCCCTGTTATGTGTTACTGCCAAAAAAAACTCAATATGTATTCAACAACATCTCCTGAGTACAGTGATACCACCCATGTATAGGTGTGTTGGGTTCTCTGGGGGCTAAAAGGCCTTAATTTTAGGGGGCGCATTCCAGTTTTTCAACTTGGAATTTTCACATCCCATGCACCTATGTCCTATGTAGGACATTTCTGAAGCCGGCCAATGTAATTTACCCCCATCAAACCATATATTTTTGAAAAGTAGACACCCTAGGGTATTTCAAATGCTGGTATTTTAACACTTTCCATGCACTAATTCAACCACCAGTCTTTGTCAAACTATTGGGCAGTCATTTTTTGTGTGTTATTTTTCACACACATTGTACTTTAGACATGAATTCTCAGCTCCTGTTATGTGTTACTGCCAAAGAAGACCCCAATATGTGTTCACCAACATCTCTTGAGTACAGTGATACCACCTATGCATAAGTTTCTTGGCTTGTTCGGGGGGTGTAATGCCAAATGTCCAACATGCGTTTGTGATTTTTTTTTTCACATTTAACATATTTTCTTTGCCTATTGTCTTTTTGGGGGTATTTTAACATATCCCAATTTATTTGTTTCCATGAATGTGCATATTTTTGAAATGTTGACACCCCAAGGTATTGTATATGGTGTGCTTTGATGCATTTGAAGTAACTGTTTTAGCCAAAAAAATTGGAGAAAGTGTATGGTGGCATTTTTTCAATTTTCATTTTTACACACACATTGCTTTTTGACTATGATTTAGGAGAGACTGTTGTAAGTTAGTGCAAAAAAATACTTCAGGTTGTTTTCTGCTAGGCACCCTGTGTACACCTATGCCCCCCATGCATAGGTTTGCCAGGATTTTGGGAAGGTTATGTTACAATTTTATGACTTGTGATTTTAGTTATTAAGTGAGAGTATTTCTTCTGATAGGCCTATCTTTAGTTTGGGGCCTATTGTAAACCCCACTTTTATTTATTGCCATGAATGTGCATATTTTTGAAATGTTGACACCCCAAGGTATTGTATATGGTGTGCTTTGATGCCTTTGAAGCAACCGTTTTAGCCAAAAAAATTGGAGAAAGTGTATGGTGGCAATTTTTCAATTTTCATTTTTACACACACATTGCTTTTTGACTATGATTTAGGAGAGACTGTTGTAAGTTAGTGCAAAAAAATACTTCAGGTTGTTTTCTGCTAGGCACCCTGTGTACACCTATGCCCCCCATGCATAGGTTTGCCAGGATTTTGGGAAGGTTATGTAACAATTTTATGACTTGTGATTTTAGTTATTAAGTGAGAGTATTTCTTCTGATAGGCCTATCTTTAGTTTGGGGCCTATTGTAAACCCCACTTTTATTTATTGCCATGAATGTGCATATTTTTGAAATGTTGACACCCCAAGGTATTGTATATGCTGTGCTTTGATGCCTTTGAAGCAACCGTTTTAGCCAAAAAAATTGGAGAAAGTGTATGGTGGCAATTTTTCAATTTTCATTTTTACACACACATTGCTTTTTGACTATGATTTAGGAGAGACTGTTGTAAGTTAGTGCAAAAAAATACTTCAGGTTGTTTTCTGCTAGGCACCCTGAGTACACCTATGCCCCCCATGCATAGGTTTGCCAGGATTTTGGGAAGGTTATGTTACAATTTTATGACTTGTGATTTTAGTTATTAAGTGAGAGTATTTCTTCTGATAGGCCTATCTTTAGTTTGGGGCCTATTGTAAACCCCACTTTTATTTATTGCCATGAATGTGCATATTTTTGAAATGTTGACACCCCAAGGTATTGTATATGGTGTGCTTTGATGCCTTTGAAGCAACCGTTTTAGCCAAAAACATTGGAGAAAGTGTATGGTGGCAATTTTTCAATTTTCATTTTTACACACACATTGCTTTTTGACTATGATTTAGGAGAGACTGTTGTAAGTTAGTGCAAAAAAAATACTACAGGTTGTTTTCTGCAAGGCACCTTGAGAACACCTATGTCCCCCATGCATAGGTTTGACAGGGGTTTTTGTAAAAAAAAAAAAAAGAACAGCCCCATTTTAGAAAAAAAAATATATTAGTGAAATGTAAAAATCTGGCACATTAAAAGTAAAAAAATAACGACAAAAAATTTAACAGTAAACATAACAAAAAAAAATAACAGCAAATGTATTTATTTTTTAAAAATTGACCATTGTATGGTACCACTTGAAGCAGTCCCCAATGCAGAGTCCAGGCTGTCCAGGGCAATCAGGACAGTGATATACAGTGTCCCTTCTCTGCCCCCTCTTGGTACAGACTCTGCATTTTTTTTGTGGTCTCTGCTTTGCGGCAGTAGGGGGGATTTTAAAAATAAAATGAGTAGCCCCAAGTCTGCTCTCTCCCATCACCGCCCGGGGAGCAGGTGCATCATGGTACAAAATCCCCGAAATGATCTGGAGCTGAAATTGTAAAAAAGTCTGTTTCATTCCGGGGTTTGCTTTTTTGAACAACAAAAAAGCGTTGTGGGTTGCAATCTGCATTAGGTAAATTGCAACCTTTTTGTACCAGGCCCTTGTCTTCCACATAATTAGGTAGGGCTGCAGCAGCTGATCTGCCAGATCAACCCCACCCATATGCCGGTTATAAGACTTGATGCACACTGGCTTCCTTATGATCTCAGCTCTGCCACGTACAGAGACCGCCACCGTCCTCTCTGTGTGGATGGTGGTAAGAAGGTATACATCCTTCTTGTCTCTGTACTTAAGTGCCAACAGCTCCTCTTGGCGCAGAGCTGAGGTCTCCCCCCTTTGTAGCCGGGTGCGTACAAGTTGTCCTGGGAAACCTGTGCGGTTCTTTTTAATAGTGCCGCAAGCTACTGTATCAAAGCAATACAGTAGCTTGAACAAAAGGACACTTGTATAAAAATTGTCTAAGTACAAGTGATACCCTTTGTTCATTAGGGGTAATATCAGGTCCCAGACAATCTTGCCAGTGGTTCCCATATGTTCTGGGCAACCTGGAGGGTCAAGGTGGCTATCCTTTCCCTCATACACCCAGAAGGCCTGAGTATACCCAGTCTCGCTCTCACAGAGCTTATACACCTTTACCCCATACCTGGAGCGCTTGGAAGGAATATACTGCTTGAATCCCAGCCTTCCCTTATACTTCATCAGGGATTCATCAACGCATATATTCCTTCCAGGTGTATAAGCCTCTGCAAACCTGGCAGAAAAGTGGGTAATCAGGGGGCGGATTTTATACAGCCTGTCAAATTGGGGATGCTCCCTAGGGGGGCACAGGCTGTTGTCGCTGAAGTGCATGAAATGAAGAATCATTTCATACCTCTGCCTCGACATACTCTGGGAGAAAATGGGGGTAGAGCAGATGGGGCTACTGCTCCAGTAGGAGCGAACGGAGGGTTTCTTTATGATGCCCATCAGCATAGTCAATGCCCAGAATTTTTTAAATTCTGGCACATTGATGGGGGCCCATTGCTGCTTTGCCAAATATGTTTCAGGCTTTGCAGCACGGAACTGATGGGCATATAAATTAGTTTGGGCGACAATGTTCCCCAATACATCATCACCCAGAAACACCTCCAGAAACTGTTGGGGGCTAAAACCTGCCACATCTATATTTATGCCAGCATTTGATGTGAAGGGTGGGATATCTGGCCTCTGGAGATGAGGCAATACCCACTCTTCAGCGGCAATGGCAGCAACACGCCTCCTTCTAGCAGGGGGGCTAGCAGGGGGGCTGGCAGGGGGGCTAGCAGCCACAGATACATCAATATCAGTTGAGACTGCATCTAATGATGTATCTGAGCATATGGCAGGGTCAAAATTGGGGTCTGAGTCAGACATAGAGGCATCTGACTCTGACGCAAGGATGGCATATTCCTCCTCAGCACTATATGTTTTCTTTGACATTATTGTATCTGTCACAGAAAACCAAAATTAATTAATTAATTAACTAAATGGCCTTTGGGTTTTTTAAAAAAAAGTACAGCTATGCTAATGCCAGTGATTTATAGCGATCACTGGCAAGCTAGGGGTTAAATACTCTTTAAATTAACTAAATGGCTCTGAAAGGAGCGTTTGGGTTTTTAAAAAATTACAACAACAAAAATTAACCCCTAAAAAATGCACAGACAGCAAAAAGTACAGCTATGCTAATGCCAGTGATGTATAGCGATCACTGGCAAGCTAGGGGTTAAATAGTCTTTAAATTAAATTAGCTAAATGGCTCTGAAAGGAGCCTTTGGGTTTTAAAAAAAAAAATACAACAACAAAAATTAACCCCTAAAAAAATGCACAGACAGCAAAAAAAAGTGCAGCTGTGCTACTGCCAGTGATTTATAGTGATCACTGGCAAGCTAGGGGTTAATGGCTCTGAAAAGAGCCTTTGGATTTTAAATTTTTTACCAAATAAAAGAAATAAATCTCTCTCTGCTAAAATACAGGTCTCTCTCTCTCTCCAACAAAATAGCAAGTGAGGAGAGGGAGGGAGATCCACACTGATCAGAGTCAATATTTACAAATATTGACCTGATCAGACAAATGGGAGATTTTATTATTTTTTTTTTTTTTGTGGAAATGCTCAGATTGGGTGACCCTAGCTTGCCCCTATGGTGAGGCAGGCTAGGGACACCCCCAGAGGCCCCATGATGCACTGGGCATCGCCATTTTAGAAGCCTCATGGGGGAGGGGGGGGCTATATGTGGGGGCTTTTTTATTTTTTTAGCGTTTTTATTCCCATTTTTTATTTTTTATTTATACACTAACTAAGTGCCTCGACCCACCGAGGCACTTAGCACACTAGCAGAGCATCGGAAGCGTGTCCGATCGCTTCCAAATGGTCTGCTGCACTGCCGGGCTCCACGTGGAGCAAAACCGGAAGTGATCACTCAAGGGGGAGTGATCAATCCGGTCCCGGCACTCCGGAACAGCACTGCAGGGATGCCTAGACATCGAGGCATCTCTGCGGTACTGTAAAAGTGTCTGGAAGCGATCTTGATCGCTTCCAGCACTCACTTTAGGCGAGGACGTGCAGGGTACGTCGTCAGGCGTTAACTGCCTTTTTTTTTCAGACGTACCCTGCACGTCCTCGGTCACTAAGGGGTTAAGCACCTTTCTAATGTACTCCTTGTATCACATTTTCTTCATTCTCTTAGTATCTTTTATTTAAAACAGCAAAAATGTAAGCTTAGTAGCCGGTCCATTTTTGGTTCAGCACCTGAGTAGCGCTTGCTGATTGGTGTCTAAATGTAGCCACCAATCAGCAAGCACTACCCAGGTGCTGAACCAAAAATGGGCCGGCTCCTAAGCTTTAATTCTTGTTTTTTCAAATAAAGATACCAAGAAAATGTGATGATAGGAGTAAATTAGAAAGTTGCTTAAAATTGCATGCTCTGATTCATAAAAGTTTAATTTTGACATGATTATTCATTTAAATATTGCATAAGTTATTCCCTCTGTAGTGGTCTCCATCTGACTTACTAATACTGTTTCATTGTTGGCAGTCGTGTTAGCTACAAAAACGTGATTAACAAAGCTGTTATAAAAACCCTTTTCTTTTAAAAGAGAACATTTTACCAAGTTCACCTGCCATGTGAAATACTGAACAAACTGCATGAATACAAAAACAAAACAAAACACTATCCTACAAAGATACAACCTTTAATAATATATTGTCCCTGAAATCCCCTGAGATTTGATATAGCTAGAGAGACTGCCAGGATCTCTAGTATTCACAATTTCACTAGTTTCAAAGGCAAGAATGACAGAATGAAACTTTTCCACGTTGAAATGTGCAGTCATTAGAAATGTGTTGAACTATTTCAAGCCCACAACTAGTTAAAGGGACATCATACTCATATGCTAAATCACTTTAAATGATGCAGTAGAACTGTTAAAAGCGGACAGGAAAATATCACCTGAGCATCTCTATGTACAGTTGTGCTCTTAGGTTTACATACCCTGGCAGAATTTGTGATTTCTTGGCCATTTTTCAGAGAATATGAATGATAACACAAAAACTTTTCTTTCACTAATGGTTAGTGTTTGGCTGAAGCCATTTATTATCAATAAACTGTGTTTACTCTTTTTAAATCATAATGACAACAGAAACTACCCAAATGACCCTGATCAAAAGTTTACATACCCTAGTGATTTTGGCCTGATAACATGCACACAAGTTGACACAAAGGGGTTTGAATGGCTATTAAAGGTAACCATCCTCACATGTGATCTGTTTGCTTGTAATTAGTGTGTGTATCAAAGGTCAATGAGTTTCTGGACTCCTGACAGACCCTTGCATCTTTCATCCAGCGCTGCACTGACATTTCTGGATTCTGAGTCATGGGGAAAGAAAAAGAATTGTCAAAGGATCTGTGGGAAAAAGGTAGTTGAACTGTATACAACAGGAAAGGGATATAAAAAGATGTCCAAGGAATTGAGAATGCAAATCAGCAGTGTTCAAACTCTAATCAAGAAGTGGAAAATGAGGCGTTCTGTTTGATAACATAATGCATTAATCTTGCCATCAATTCTGACCAAATTTCCTGTGCCTTTGTAGCTCACACATCCCCAAAACATCAGCGATCCACCTCTGTGTTTCACAGTAGGAATGGTGTACCTTTCATCATAGGCCTTGTTGACTCCTCTCCAAATGTAGCGTTTATGGTTGTGGCCAAAAAGCTCAATTTTGGTCTCATCGCTCCAAATGACTTTGTGCCAGAAGGTTTGAGGCATGTCTCTGTGCTGTTTGGCGTATTGTAAGCGGGATACTTTGTGGCATTTGCGTAGTAATGGCTTTCTTCTGGCGACTCGACCATGCAGCCCATCTTTCTTCAAGTGCCTCCTTATTGTGCATCTTGAAACAGCCACACCACATGTCCTGTATTTCACCTGAAGTTATTTGTGGGTTTGTCTTTGCATCCCGAACAATTTTCCTGGCAATTTTGGCTGAAATTTTAGTTGGTCTACCTGACCGTGGTTTGGTTTCAACAGAACCCCTCATTTTTCACTTCTTTATTAGAGTTTGAACACTGCTAAAATGCATTCTCAATGCCTTGGATATCTTTTTATATCCCTTTCTTGTTTTATACAATTCAACTACCTTTTCCTGCAGATCCTTTGACAATTCTTTTTCTTTCCCCATGACTCAGAATCGTCAGTGCAGCACTGGATGAAAGATGCAAGGGTCTGTCAGGAGTCCAGAAACTTATTGACCTTTTATACACACACACTAATTACAAGAAAACAGATCACAGGTGAGGATGGTTAACTTTAATAGCCATTCAAACCCATTTGTGTCAACTTGTGTGCATGTTATCAGGCCAAAATCACCAGGGTATGTAAACTTTTGATCAGGATCATTTGGGTAGTTTCTGTTGTCATTATGATTTAAAAAGAGTAAACACAGTTGATTGATAATAAATGGCTTCAGCCAAACACTAACCATGAGTGAAAGAATAGTTTTTGTGTTATCATTCATATTCTCTGAAAAATGGCCAAGAAATCATAAATTCTGCCAGGGTATGTAAACTTATGAGCACAACTGTAAAAAAGGAAGATATTTTACCTCACAATTTCCTCAGTTAACCAGAGTAAGTCCTGTGTAAAACGTTATACTTCAGCTGCTGTTCAGCTGCAGGTAAAAAAAAAATGAAGAAATGAACAGCAGCCAATCAGCATCAACAATGCTGAGGTCATGAACTCTTTTACTGTGATCTCATGAGATTTCACTTAAAGGGACAGTAAACACCAGAATTTTTGTTGTTTAAAAAGGTAGATAATCCCTTTATTACCCATTCCCCAATTTTGCATAACCAACACAGTTATAATAATATACTTTTTACCTCTGTGATTACCTTGTATCTATGCCTTTTCAAACTGCCCCCTTATTTCAGTTCTTTTGACAGACATTTATTTTTAGCCAATCAGTGCTTGCTCTTAGGAGCTTCACGTGCCGGAGCTCAATGTTATCTATATGAAACACATGAACTAACGCCCTCTAGTGGTGAAAAACTGTCAATGTTTTCTGATTAGAGGCAGTCTTCAAGGTCTAAGAAATTAGCACATGAACCTCCTAGATTTAGATTTCAACTCAGAATACCAAGAGAACAAAGCAAAATTGGTAATACAAGTAAATTGGAAAGTTTTTTAAAATTACATGCCCTATATATAGAGATAAAATTCAGCTGAAGAACTTGATAAACATTGAATTGGAAGAGCTAGGGCTTAATCTATGCTAATATTATTTTTGTATTATTTACTGTTAATTAAGATATGTTGAATCCAGGTTATATCATTAAGACAGTCAAGTTTGACTGTAGACTACTTCCTTGTTAAATGTTTAAATCGCGTCTTGTATGGCGTAAACAAAATGTTGGAAGTTATTACGCTGAATAATAAAAATTAAAAAAATAAATAAATTACATGCCCTATTTAAATCATGAAAGATTTTTTTTTACTTTACTGTCCCTTTAACTCTTATGAGATTTCATAGTAAACTTTCTTAAACTGAATAGGGAAATAACATGAGTGTGCATGAGGCTCACTCCCTTGCCGGTCCCGAGACAGACATACTGATTTGCTGCTTAAAGTCCTTTACAATGGGGTGTTAATACTTAGGACATTTTGAGTTAAAATATATTACTTTTTTACATAGAGATGTTTAGGTGGTATTTTCTAGTCAGCTTTTTACAGCTAAGCTGCATCACTATTAAGCGCTTCAACATTTGTGTATCATAGCCCTTTAAGGTGTTCCATAACTCCTTGGAACAATTAACATATTTGAATAAAAACCTTTTCTGTGTTGTTAAAAAGTAGTAGGTTTTATAATTCCATGATCTTGAACAATAGTATAGTATGATCTTCCTTTCACAAACTGGCTTAAAGGAACATGAAAACCTAAATTTGTTTTTCATGATTCAGACAGAGCATACCATTTTTTTTTTAAAGTTTTTAATTTACTCCTATTATCATATTTCTTTCATATAGATGGCGAGAGTCCACAAGCTGTTATGTATGGGATATAAATTCCTACCAGGAGGAGGCAAAGTTTCCCAAACATCAAAAGACTATAAATATCCCTCCCACCTCGCTCATACCAGTTTGCAAAGCGGCCACTTCGTCTTCTCTGCATACCTTTTCTAAATTTTACCATTTTTGTGTTTTTTGCCTCGTCAGAAGCAGCTTTTTGGTAGAAAGGTCCGTCAGACATTTGTCTGTTTGATAATTGTGCCTATATTTTGAGTTTTCTCATAAGACATTATTTTGGGTTTTAGATTTATTAATCATTCTTTCATGATTGATATTGCATACAATTTTAAACATCTTTCTAATGTACTTCTATTATCAACTTTGCTTCATTCTCTTGCTATCTTTTGTTGAAGGAGCAGCAATGCACTACTGAGAGCTAGCTGAACAGATCCACCGAGCCAATCACAAGATAAATATATGTGCAGCCACCAATCATCGGCTAGCTCCCAGTAGTGCATTGCTGTTCATGAGCTTACCTTAGTATGCTTTTCAACAAAGGATACTAAAAGAATGAAGAAAATGAGATAGAACTGAAAAGTTGTTTAAAATTGCATGCTCTATCTGATTTGTGAAAGTATAATTGTTACTTTACTGTCCCTTTTTAATAATAGAGAAGCTTTAGTCTGGTACATAGGTTTCTAACAAAGAAACAAGAAATCCATTGTAGAGTATTATGTGCTTCCTATTGTAGACACATTTTTGCCAACAATGGTTGGTACATAAATTCAGCAAATTAAGTGTTCTTTAAATTTGACTCAGCCTTTGCTCCTCTCTCCGTCTAATTTTTAGCAATGTTTTGTTTGTATGAAAGACTTTTTCACACAAGCAGCTTACAAAACTAGGAAAACATTATTAGGTGGCAATGCAACGAAGTTGCAGGACAACCTATTGTTATTGTCAGGATTATTATTATTTTTTTTTATTATTATTATTCCGCCAAGCTTATTCAAGTGCTTATAAAAACAACAGCATAACTCAAAAACTAATGAAACTTGGCACAATGCTAGAGATCTATGCTGTGCATAATCCTGTGCAACATAAATCTCATAAGTCATGTGATCTAGCAGCCATATTGCTTTTTGCGACAAATTCTTGAAAATCTTCTTCTCCGGAACCGCTTACGTTACAGTTGTGAAACTTGCTGTGTGTATTGCTGTACTGACCTAGAATAAAGTTTGTTCAAGAGAAGTGATTTAGTCACATGATCTAGCTGCCATTTTGAAATGTGCAAAAATCTTAAAACATCTTCTTCTGTGAAACCGCTAAGTGCAATGAAGCGCAATTTTGCACATGTGCTCCTTGCAAGGTCATCTACCAAGTTTGCTCAAACTGCAAATTTTTCATAATTTAACATGGCTGCTATAAGCCATTCGCCTTTTTATCGCTGTTTAATTGTGTACATTTGCATTTTATGCATTATGTTTACACTATTTAACTATATTACAGACACATGAGTACACATAGTCATGACCCCTAAAGGCAATATTGCAGTAAAAATTCGCACTGCGCAGTAGCCTTCGTGAAATAAAACATTTGCAAATTTTCATAAAACTTATGCAAATTGCAGAGGTATATAGTGAGCATTAGTATGTGCAATTTGAAAGCCATACAATGCATAGCTTGGCGGCCATTTTGTTTTGTATGTGCTGTTTTTAAAAACTACAAAACTCTTCTCCGAAACCGCTTATGGCACAGACTTCAAATTTTGTTTACAGAGTTATCTTATGACTAACATTTTAGATTTGTTCAAGAGAAGTTAATAGGTCATGTGGTTTGGCAGCCATTTTGAATTGTTCAAAAACGCCCTAACAATATTTTTAAATTAATAATAAAACAAAAACAGTTTTACAAAAATGCTTTATTTTTGCCATGTTTATTGACATCTATGGTGAGAATTATTGTGCATAATATGGAGGCTATATATCATATGATCTGGCAGCCATTTTGTTTTATGCGAAAATTTCGAAAATCTATTTTCTCTTCAGCTGCTTATGTTAGAACTGTGAAACTAGCTGTATAACCTTATATTGTGAAATAGTCACATTTGTTCATGTTGAAGGAATTGGTCACAAGCTATGGCAGCCATATTGGTTTATGCGAAATTTTTGAAAATGTGATTTCTTTGCACCTGCTTATGTTAAAGCTGTGAAATTTGCTGTATAGCTATATATTGTGACTTAGCAGCTTGTATGCCATTGCAAAGGCGCGATGCGCGTGGCCACCTCTATTGCTGCTTGCAGCTATATTTTTATGTTTGTGGTTTGCAGGCTTATATTAGGGTGTACTTATTTATGAAGTTTGCCTATGTGGTCTACTTGTGTGTTGTCTCAGGTCTTGTAGTTAGTAAAGTGACAGACAAATGGGCACCACGTTGTGTAACACTGTGTATCAAAAGCATTTCCAGAGCAAGATTTGGTGCTACTAAATCTTTAGTGCTTTTAGGGCCGGCTGGCACTCTTATCTACCAGATAGCTTCTCCTTCACAAGTGGTGAGCACACACCCAGGGCACAAGCATGGGCAGCCATGAGATCCAAGTGAAACTTTTATTTCAATGCAACATGTTTGTCAGCTCAAAATACTAGCAGGGCCAGCTAATATTTTGAGCTGAGGAATGCTTTAGTGCCCCCTTTAAAGGATATAATAGCTAAGACAGGTCTTGACAAATCCTGGTATACAGATAGCCATAGATCTTTCAATTTTACTCATAGCTTCTAACATTAGTGATTGTTATACATGCTGTATATCTATATGCTAACACATCTCACTGGCTCTTTAAAAAAAAGTGTGTAATTCTTCTTTTCTTGCCGGCTACTAAATTTGCCAACCCATGAGGAAGTAATGTTTTTCAATCACACATAATTTGTACATTCATTTCATTAGCGTTTGTTTCATCATACAGTTTAGAAACATGCTTGTGTGTATGGTAACATTGGTATTGAATGAAAAGTGTCATCCTCTGTTTCACCAATCAAACAGCTGTTTTTTCTTGATATTCTGACAAACTACTGTGAAATTTTAAAAGCTCTAACTTATGGTTATTATTTTTATGTAGGTTGTCCGAGCGTAACTGCATAGAAATTGTTGCTAAGTTGATTGCTGAAAAACAGCTTGATGTAGTGCATACTCTTGATGGGAAGGAATATATTACACCCTCACAGATAACAAAGGAGATAAAGGATGAGCTTCAGTATCGAGGAGGTTGGTGTAGTTTATTTTATTTAATACCTTTTACTATATAACTATATATATATATATATTTTTATGTTGAAATTTTTGTTGACAAAAAAAATCACCTTTGGTAGATGCACTGTTTAAATAACTTTGTTTTTATTTTTTATTAAAGGTCGAGTAAATATAGTTGACCTTCAACAGGTAAGTAGAGTATTATTTATGCAGACAGCTGTTAGTATTTAATTTATTTGTTTTGAATTCGTTTTTTCCCAACAAAATAGATGCACAGCAGTATACAGTTGTCTTCTCCACATAAAATGTTGCCAGCCACATGGGAACAGTATGATTTTTCAATATTATATTCTGCTACTTATAAATGATAGGTAAGCTATCCAGAGCACACATTAATTCCATTATTTAATATGATCTAAGTTAACGATAATTAGTTCAAAATTAATATTAGCTAATTTATTTTAAAACTGGTTATATCTCTCTAGAGCAGGAGTATCAAGCTCATTGTATCCGGGGGCCACTGGCCAAGTGTTCTTCTTCCATGTGGGCCACTTGAACAGAGTGAGTGCTCTGTAACTGGATATACTAGAAACTGGAAGTGACATTTACCCAAGTAGTAGTGAATGATTGGAGTTGTAGCCCTCAATAGCCATACACAATTGTGTATATCTTGTGAGTGCCAAGTGAAGTGATCATTCTAGAACTGAATAAAATGTGACCTTTATCAAGCATTGCTTAATGGGAGTTGATACATGCTTGACTTTATATTTATTTTGTCAGTGCCTATATAGAGCATCAACTTGTTACACCAATTAGAACCCTAAAAAAATTGATGGCGCCAAATTAATAATTTATCTAATAAACAAGGGAGGGTCAGATTAAACTATCTTGAGGGTCGCATATGGCCCCAGGACCGGTACTTTGAGTCCACTACTCTAGAGAGATGCTGGTAGAAATGTTATCTATTCTTTTTTTTTTCCACCTCCTAGGAATGAGTTAAGTGACACTATTTATTACAATGTGGAATAATTGGGTCCTCAACTTACATACAACAGGTAGCAGCTGATTATATAGGAAAACAAGTGGATCAAATCCTGGGTGCAGGCACAGCAAATTTACACACAAACATTGGAGAATTAGAGAAATACATGAGTAGACTCTTAACGAGAGAAGGGAAATAGTAGCATGGCTGAAGAGTACATAAATAAATAAAGAAATATTTTGTATTAGTGGCAGCTATTATAATTAATATGATTTGGAATTCTATATAATTTATTTGTAATACTTATTTGTTTATTAATTTATTCAGTATTAATTACCTTTACAAATAGAAACACGCATTTCTGACTAAGACAAAAAATTATCAACATCTTTAATATGAAGGTTAATCTATAAGTTTTAATAAATACAATTAAAATGTTGTTGTTATTATTATATATTTTTTTTTAGGTGGTAAATGTTGATCTTACCCACATTGAAAGCAGAGCCAATAATTTGGCCAAGTTAGATAAGGGGATTCATCTGGTGCTTGGACAGCTTATGGATGAGTAAGTAATTTAAACAAGATATAATGTATCATGCTGCAGTCTTAACCAGAATTTTGCTTCATAAAGGGGTGTTTACTGTGATTTAAGTCCACGTAAAGATGAATAAATCATGCCTTAAGCTTCATACCATTTAAATATTAATTTTTTTCTTTCATGATTCAGATAGCGCATGCGATTTTAAACAACTTTCCAATTTACTCCTATTATCTAATTTGTTTTGTTCTCCTGGTGTCCTTTGATAAAAAAAGGATACCTAGGTAGGTTAAGGAGTTGCTGATTGGTGGCTGCTCATATATGCCTCATGTCGTTTGCACACCTGTGTTCAGCAAGCTTCTAGTAGTGCATTGCTGCTTCTTCAACAAAGTATACCAAGAGAATGAAGCAAATTAAATAATAGAAGTACATTGGGACGTTGTAAATTTGTATTCTCTATCTATGTCATGAAATAAACATTTTGGGTTTCATGTCCCTTTAAAGGGACAATTAAGTAAAAAATAACTTTCATGAGTAAACAATTTTAACCAACTTTTCAATTTACTTCAATTTTTCTTGGTATCCTTTGCCGAAGAGCATACTTAGGTTTAGGAGCATCAATGCACTGCTTGGAGCTAGTTGCTGATTGGTGGCTGCACATATATGCCTCTTTTTATTGGCTCAAATATCTAGCTCCCAGTAGTGCACTCCCTTTCATTCAACAAAGGATACCAAAAGAACAAAACAAATTTGGTAATAAGTCATTTGGAAAGTTGGTTTAAATTGCATTCTCTATCTGTATCATAAAAGTTTGATTTTTACTTTACTGTCACTTGAAGTGAAATAAACTTTGCAAGAATATAAGATGACATTGTGCTTCTCATTCATTTTCAGTTTTATAGAAAAGTTTCAATGAGGAATCGTCCTCTATATATGCTAATTATTAATACTTATTTTTGTATCTGGGTACTGCAAAAAGTCTGGATACTATGGATCTTTAACCAAAATATAATTTGTTTTATAAAAAAGGACATACAAGTGCTATAGCAAAATGCCCTAATGCCAAAAGAATCCACCTGGATGCAGCGTATGCAAACGAAGCCACAAAAAAAACACGCAACCGCCCGCACAAAACAACGAAAAAACACGTAACCGCCCGCAAGAAATAAAAAAAAATAACTGCCCGCACAAAGTATTAACAAACACCGAAACCGCTAATCCCTACATCGCAAAATAATAAAGTAATTAACCCCTAATTCGCAAATAACATAATTAAAATATTAACCCTTAAACCGCCAACTCCCCACATCGCAATAAACCTAATTAACCTATTAACCCCTAAACCGCCAAACCCCCACATCGCAATCAACCGAATTAAACTATTGACTCCTTAACCACCAAGCCCCCCAACGCAAATAACTAATTTAATTACTAAGCCCTCTAACCTAACACCCCCTAATACTATGTTAAACTTAAAAAATAAAACATTAAATTACAAAAAATAAACTCTAAAATTACAAAAAATAAACTTTAAAATTACAGAAAAAAACACTTAAAAACCTAAACCACACATTGCCCCTAAAGGGGCATTTGTAAGGACATTGCCTATAAAAGGGCATTCAGCTCTTTTACCGTCCTTAAAAGGGCAATCTGCACTTTTTCAGCCCAATAAATCCCTTATCTTAAAAATAAAAATAAATCTTTAAACTAAACCCCAAATAGGTACTCACCGTTCCTGAAGTCTAGCGGAGAAGGTCTTCTTCCAGGCGACTCCACCATCTTCTATCATGATCCTGAGCAAAGGCGGCGCGGAGTGGCGGTGTGGAGCTGGTTTCCCCCGAAGCACGGATCCTCAACGGCGGCGGTCCTCAGCAGCGTGGAGGCTCCTCTTCATGCGATAGTCCGTCGCACACGGAAGATTGAATGCAAGGTACCCTATATTTATTGGGGTACCTTGCATTCCTATTGGCTGAAATATTGAAATCGGCCAATAGGGTGAGAGCTACTGAAATCTTATTGGCTGATTTGAACAACCAATAGGATTTTAGTAGCTCTAATCCTATTGGCTGATTTCAAAATTTCAGCCAATAGGAATGCAAGGTACCCTAAATTGAATGCGGTACCTTGCATGTAATCTTCAGTATACGACGGACATCGTATGAAGAGGAGCCTCCACGTCGCAGAGGAACGACAACGCCGCTGAGGACCGCCGCTGAGGATCCACGCATCGGGGATGATAGCTCCGCACCAGAACTCTGCGTCACATTGGTTCCGGATCAAGATAGAAGATGATGGAGCCGCCTGGAAGAAGACCTTCTCCGCCGGACTTCAGGAATGGTGAGTACCTATTTGGGGCTTAGTCTTAGGCTTTTTTTTTAGTTTTTGGGGTGGCTTTTTTTTTTTTTTAGATTAGGTTTTTTGGGGCTGGAAAAGAGCTGATTGTCCTTTTAAGTGCAGTAGAAGAGCTGAATGCCCTTTTAAGAGCAATTCCCATACAAATGCCCCTTTAGGGTCAATGTGTGTTTTAGGTTTTTCTTAGTGTTCGTTTTTTTTATTTTTGGGGGTTTTGGTTGGTGGAGGGTTTTATTGTTAGTGGGTAATTGGTAATTTGTTTAGGTAAAAGAGCTGTTTAACTTAGGGCAATGATTTACGGAAGCCCCTTTAAGGGCTATTGGTAGTTTAGTGTTAGATTAGGGGGTGTTTTTATTTTTTATAGGGGTATTAGTTTAGGTTTCCTTTTTTTTTGTATTTTGGATAGCTTTGTTTATTTTTTTCTGTAATTTTACATTTTTTAATTTGTGCTTTGGGGTTTGTAGTTTATTTTTTTTTTTTTTTTTTAAAATAGACTACCCTCTGGTCAGGCTTATTGCCTAGTATTAAATAAAAGGATATATCATTACATTTATTAGTTTGTCAATTCAGTGATTATCAGTTAATAGAAATAGAATAATACACAATCAGCACATCTAAGCCAAGTTTGATTAATAAGGAGAAATGTCCGTTAGATAGCCACATTTAACTTAAATGGTCTGGATTGAGGTTAATTTAAATCAGTAAATTGATCAAAATTAGTCCCATTAAATATTATTTGGTTTCTTTAATGTTGCAAGTACTAATTAGTTTTAATTATAGCCTAAGAAATTAGAATGTGCATTTACTATATTATTACATTTTACAAAAAAGATCAGTGTGTGTGCATCTTTCTTTATTAGAACCTATCTGGATCGTATTGCAGAAGAAGTTAATGACAAGCTTCAAGAAGCTGGCCAAGTGACGATATCAGAACTCTGCAAGGCATATGACCTCCCAGGAGACTTTATAACAGAGGTGATACAATTCAGAATTCATTTAAAGAAGAATAACTAACATGTTAAAAAAGCTTCTTTATGCACGTGGGTCTGTTAGTCAATAAAATAGCAACAGTCTTATTGGAAATTGAAAACCCTGCAAAGGGGGTTACACACACAGTAGAAGTACTGCTCGGGACCCCCAGAACACTGCTGGCCCTCCTTGGAAACCGTCACTGATACAATCACCAGCGCTAGTTACACTTCTGATTGTGGGGCTACCACTGCAGATTGGATCAGTGGAGATTCTCGCTCGGGACCATCAGTAGTGCAGAGTCAGTAGTTTTAAAATTACATGCTCTAACAAATGTATTGTCATTTTTTAAAGTATGGTCCTTTAAGGAGCTTTTGGTCCTGTAATAGCACAGGTCTTACTGAAAGGGGTTAAATGTATTGGAAATTGCTCCTGAAAGTTGATTTTTGTTATTGAAATAGATTAATTAAAGCCACCAATCATAACATTTTCAGCTCCTAACTATTTTATTAAGAGAGATAAGATAAGCAGATATAACATTCATGCAGGCTCAGACCATTTGAACTTGAATAATCTTGAGAACAATGAGCACAACCAGCTATTTCAAAAACAAAAAGGCAAAAGTTAAACAGTTACGCTAATTCAATATTAATGATTTCGAATATGTTTGAATGCAGTTTTTTTCACACAGCTATTAATATCTATTTATGAAGTATGCAATTAGTTTCACTCCATATTCAGTAATTTTTTAATGTGTTAATTTTCCTGTTATAAATGTCAACTTGTGGTTTGAGCAATATTATTTTTAATGAAATTAAAAACTGATTGTGTTTTATTAATATGTGTAAAAAGATAATTTGCAAAAATGTTAATATTGAAAGAAAAAATAATGCTGCTAGAAACAGGGCAAAAAAGTATTCAAAAGATCAAGACTGTAAAATGTAAAAAAGCAAATGTTGCGGGAAAATAATTTTTTGATAGATTGGAATACCACTGTTGAAATGACTCATATGCAAGATATCGCAAGTGCAATATATTTGAAAAGCTTGTAATAAGTGAGTTATTAGAATATATTCAAATGGATTGCAATGGTTTAAAATCTAAAAAAGTCATTGGATTTAAGATGGTTTGGAATGGGGACCATAGCAAGAGATTTAAAAATCAAAAGCAGGAATAAACTTAAAGAAAAGTTAAAAGTCAAAATTGCCTTTTCTGTTCCATTGCTGTGCTCAGAGGTTATGAACTCTACTTAAATGAGAGAATGAAAGATCTAAGCCAGAGGGTTAAGAGTTCCTGTCCTGTTTATTCCTAGGTGAGATAATGCGATCTGAGGAGTTTACATAGGAGCAGAGAGCAGGGCTGGACTGGGAAATATATAAATATATATATTTATTTATATTAAGGGACTGCACTCTCACGTAATGGTGCCGGTACAAAGTTGCACATACATTGAAAGGAGGACCACACTCGCTGGATTTAAAGCATACATTCCCACATACAGTATATACTGTATATGTGTGTGTGTGTGTATATATATATATATATATATATATATATATATATATATTTAGGGCTGCAACAACTAATCAGTAAGATTGATCATAAAAATAGTTGTCAAAGAATCTTATTATCAATTAGGTGGTCAGCAAATAGTTGGTTAATTGCACAGTACCAGCTGCTTCAATCCGATGAACTCCTGCACATTTTTCTCTTGTTAAGTGTATCCAGTCCACGGATTATCCATTACTTGTGGGATATTCTCCTTCCCAACAGGAAGTTGCAAGAGGATCACCCACAGCAGAGCTGCTATATAGCTCCTCCCCTCACTGCCATATCCAGTCATTCTCTTGCAACTCTCAACAAAGATGGACGTAGTAAGAGGAGAGTGGTGTATTATAGTTAGTTTTTTAACTTCAATCAAAAGTTTGTTATTTTTAAATGGTACCGGAGTGTACTGTTTAATCTCAGGCAGCATTAGAAGAAGAATCTGCCTGTGATTTCTATGATCTTAGCAGAAGTAACTAAGATCCACTGCCGTTCTCACATATTCTGAGGAGTGTGGTAACTTCAGAGGGGGAATGGCGTGCAGGTTTTCCTGTAATAAGGTATGTGCAGTTAATATATTTCTAGGGATGGAATTTGCTAGAAAATGCTGCTGATACCGGATTAATGTAAGTTAAGCCTTAAATGCAGTGATAGCTACTGGTATCAGGCTTATTAACAGAGATACATACTCTTATAAAAGTGTAATATAAAACGTTTGCTGGCATGTTAATCGTTTTTATATATGTTTGGTGACAAAACTTATTGGGGCCTAGTTTTTTTCCACATGGCTGGCTTGATTTTTGCCTAGAAACAGTTTCCTGAAGCTTTCCACTGTTGCAATATGAGTGGGAAGGGCCTATTTTAGTGCTTTTCTGTGCAGCTAAAAATACTGACAGAGAGATTCAGCCTCCCTCTGCATGATACAGGACATCTCTGAAGGGCTCAAAAGGCTTCAAAGTCGTGTTTGAGGAGGGTAACAATCACAGTAGACTGTGGCAGTTGTCTTGACTGTGTTTAAAAAACGTTTTTGTCATTTATTATTCTGTTTTTGTTATTAAGGGGTTAATCATCCATTTGCAAGTGGGTGCAATGCTCTGCTAACTTGTTACATACACTGTAAAAATTTTGTTAGTGTAACTGCCTTTTTTCACTGTTATTTCAAATTTTGTCAAAATTTGTTTCTCTTAAAGGCACAGTAACGTTTTTTATATTGCTTGTTAACTTGCTTTAAAGTGTTTTCCAAGCTTGCTAGTCTCATTGCTAGTCTGTACAAACATGTCTGAAACAGAGGATACTTGTTCATTATGTTTAAAAGCCATGGTGGAGCCCCATAGGAGAATGTGTACTAAATGTATTGATTTCACCTTAAACAGTAAAGATCAGTCTTTATCTATAAAAGAATTGTCACCAGAGGGGTCTGTCGAGGGGGAAGTTATGCCGACTAACTCTCCCCACGTGTCGGACCCTTCGCCTCCCGCTCAAGGGACGCACGCTAATATGGCGCCAAGTACATCAGGGACGCACATAGCGATTACTTTGCAGGACATGGCTGCAATCATGAATAATACCCTGTCAGAGGTATTATCCAGATTGCCTGAATTGAGAGGCAAGCGCGATAGCTCTGGAGTTAGACGAGATACAGAGCGCGTAGATGCTGTAAGAGCCATGTCTGATACTGCGTCACAATATGCAGAACCTGAGGACGGAGAGCTTCAGTCTGTGGGTGACGTCTCTGAATCGGGGAGACCTGATTCAGAGATTTCTAAATTTATTTTTTTTTTAGAATCAAAGTTTTTTATTGAAGAATACCAGATAGACAAGGGTATCATACAATGAACATTATACATAGAATTGAAATATGTCACCTCTGAGGCTTTGTCAAGCCATTAACCTCTAGTATAACATGAAGTAATCACATTCTGGTATTACCTCTTTTTCGTTTTGTTTCCTATGTTATAACACAGAAAGAAGAAAAGTACTATTCACAGTTTAAATATCCATAACAACTTGTACATCCTATAGTATGGTAGACTAAATATAACATAAAGATGTATTTGGATTTTATATAAATAAAAAAAAGTGATATAAGAAAAACTTATAACAATATATTAACCATTGCGGATAAACACCGCTTATTTGTTCACTTACAGTAAGGGTGAACAGTAGTTAAAGGTGAGGGTGGGGGGCGGAGCCATAAGTTATATTGGAGCCAACAAGTTTCCGTGGTTATTATCATGAAGGCTAATCTTTAGAAGCATGCTTAAGTAGAAACCCGACAAAAGTCCCTGGGCTCATGTGTGTAAAATGAATAAGATTATATTCTGGAGCAGTTATTCTCAAAGAGGGGTATTAGGATGTATGCACTATGAGGTATAAGGCAAATGATAGCATACATGGTATAGAATGAGATATAGGGGGCTTCCAGATGAGCTCCTCTCCTGGGGAGATGCCACCTACAGTCGAAAAGGGAGTAGGGGTATGACCCGCAGGCAACAAGTACCGGCGGGAAAGGGAGGAGAGGAGCCTTATAATAATAAATTATGTGCTCTAGCAATGAGGTGATGCTGTATCTGTAACTACATATCTACAATAACAAGGTTTGTAGGATATGGCAACTATATACATGCTAAGACTTCTAGCGGGTACAGGCTATGTGATACCATTACAGAAACTAGGATATCACAGGTCATCCCAGCTATAAACATCTATCCTGCCATATCCAGCTTTGGCAATGCGCAGATATCTACAGTAATCATGCAATGGCATAGACACATATAAAATAATAAATGCCAATGGTTCTCTGATAGCTCTGCAGCCTTCAATCTATAGTCAGTCTACATGTTGTAACCCCAGAAGCAGAACTTTTTTTTACTTTCTGCGATGAGTTTTTTTTTAGTTAAAATTTTTCTGCAGGTCATTTTGAAATAGAAATCAGGTTTAAATCGTTTATAAACAATATTTATTTCAAACATAAATGCTAATACAGTATATAGACAGACACACATAGATAGATTATATATTGAGATTTGCCAATATATCTATCTATCTCTAACATAAGGATCATGGGCAGGAAAATATATGAACCGCCGGTATAAATACTGGCATCACACCTTGTAAAAGTAAAATATTGAGGGGAAAAATATGGGGAAGTGATACAAAAAGAGCAGAGGGAAAATTAGCAGATTACAAGAGAATGATGAAAAAGGGGAAAGAGGTGTAACAAAGAGAGAGCTAACTTAAAAAGAGAGTGGGGTGAAAATGGGAAGAGATGAGTGAGGGGGACCTAGAGCTGAGACAGAGAAATAAAGATAAGTGGGAAAGATGAGAAAGGCAGAAAGAGAAATTAGTTGCATGATGCATCATGCATGAGAGATGTGAGACACATAATGAGAATGAGAGAGTGAACATGCAGATGAGAAATTCATGTTTTGTTTCATTATATATCGGGTCACATCATGTTTCTTTATTCAGACTTCCTCATTGAATTGCCAAATACCAGTAAGGGGTGAGGTTCCTTGCCCAATGCCCACTAAACTAATATACCAGTCCAGTGTTATACATAACAATAACTAAAGTGCAATTTAAATATAAAGTCCGTTTCCGTTGATGCTTTGCTCTGACTTTGGCATCATTTCATTATATTGTATGTATGTTTTAACCTTTACAAACAGCCCCAGGGGGTATATAATACATCTACTGCCTGTGACTTTATATGCTTTTCACACAGAAAACTTAGCACTCCAGTGTCGCGCTACGGAGGGAGGGGCGAGTGTGAGTGTGCAGGAGCCGAACACCGGTGAGACATTTAGAGATCAGATCCCCCCAGCTGCCTTGTCTGCAAGTAACACTTGTAACCCTTCACCTCCACGGCTCAAAATGTTAATAGCACCGCACAGGGGAAAAAAAAGCGTTATCCCTGCTGCGGTCTGCTTGAAAAGACTGTTAGCTTAAAAGAGATGTGTGTGGGTGTAGTTCCGGGAATTGCCGATTCCCGTTTTTGATAATCAATCACCATTGCCAAATTAGACACACACACAACCAACCGGTATAAGCTTTCATGGAGTTGGTAGTGTTTTTTAAAAAAAAAGAACATGAAGGCTAAAGCTGGCGCTAGGCGCACATTCACAAAAAAATGTTTACAGCCTGGGCTTCAGTAGAGAGGGGGGGACCGCCTCAGTTTTAAGCAGCGCTAGCTTCTGTTCTTTTTTTTTTTAAAAACACTACCGACTCCGTGAAAGCTTATACCGGTTGGTTGTGTGTGTGTCTAATTTGGCAATTGTGATTGATTATCAAAAATGGGAATCGGCAATTCCTGGAACTCCGCCCACACACATCTCTTTTAAGCTAACAGTCTTCACAAGCAGACCGCAGCAGGGATAACGCTTTGTTTTTCCCTGTGCGGGGCTATTAACACTTTGAGCCGGGGAGGTGAAGGGTTACAAGTGTTACTTGCAGACAAGGCAGCTGGGGGGGATCTGATCTCTAAATGTCTCACCGGTGTTTGGCTCCTGCACACTGACACTCGCCCCTCCCTCCATAGCGCGACACTGGAGTGCTAAGTTTTCTGTGTGAAAAGCATATAAAGTCACAGGCAGTAGATGTATTATATACCCCCTGGGGCTGTTTGTAAAGGTTAAAACATACATACAGCCCCAGGGGGTATATAATACATCTGCTGCCTGTGACTTTATATGCTTTTATGATATCACACAGAAAACATAGCACTCCAGTGTCGCGCTATGGAGAGAGGGGCGAGTGTCAGTGTGCAGGAGCCAAACACCAGTGAGGCATTTAGAGATCCCCCCAGCTGCCTTGTCTTCAAGTAACACTTGTAACCCTTCACCTCCACGGCTCAAAGTGTTAATAGCGTTAAAAGCGTTATCCCTGCTGCGGTCTGCTTGTGAAGACTGTTAGCTTAAAAGAAATGTGTGTGGGCAGAGTTCCGGGAATTGCCAATTCCCATTTTTGATAATCAATCACAATTGTCAAATTAGACACACACACAACCAACCGGTATAAGCTTTCACGGAGTTGGTAGTGTTTTTAAAAAAAGAACATGAAGGCTAAAGCTGGCGCTAGGCGCACATTCACAAAAAAATGTTTACAGCCTGGGCTTCAGTAGAGAGGGGGGGACCGCCTCAGTTTTAAGCAGCGCTAGCTTCTGTTCTTTTTTTTAAAACACTACCGACTCCATGAAAGCTTATACCGGTTGGTTGTGTGTGTGTCTAATTTGGCAATGGTGTTAAGCTAACAGTCTTCACAAGCAGACCGCAGCAGGGATAACGCTTTTTTTTTTCCCTGTGCGGTGCTATTAACACTTTGAGCCGGGGAGGAGAAGGGTTACAAGGGTTTTTCCTCTGTGCTATTAACTAACACTTTGAGCGGGGAGGAGAAGGGTTAGAAGTGCTTGCGCCCACAATATAAATGGCCTGGCTGCACACTTACCTCAGTCGCAGAAGCAGACGTTTTGGCGGCTAAAAGTAACTAAATAAGTTATTAGCAAAGCATCTAAAAAATGTATCAATTTCATGAGCAGCAGCCAATAATGTGAAAGCAAAAATGTGCTGGTTGCTATGCACAATAATAATTAAAAAAAAAACCTGTTGAAGAAAAATATGTGCTTGACAGAACTGGCCATTCTTTCTGCAGGCAGGCTCCACTTTCTGCGATATTATCGCAGATCGCACTATGTTCTGCCTTGGGGGTTGTAACTGTAAATAATTAAGCAGGTATAGGTATACCTCAGTTTAAATTTTAAGAAAATAGTTAAAGCAATATAAAGTGCTTACCAGTACATAAACATACTTAACTATGTAAATACAACAGGGCATTGCTTAGCTATACATATAATTGTATGGGCATCAGCTATCAGTGTAGTACACAAAATTGGCGATATTGGGAAATTGTAAGGTAATCCCCACAGCCCAGGTAGGATAAAACAATATAGGTTTTAGCAGAGACTTAGTTCAAAGAAGTAGAAGCACACTGTTATTTGTCCATATCGACTTTGAGATGATGCATTACTGTAACCTTATGTTGGTTTGTGGGACTTGAAAATGAATTATTTGGACAGGATAAGCTATGGTCTACCTAAAAAGCACTCTCACGTTAACATGAGGAGGATGTGTGATGGACCATGGGAAAGTGTATGAGACCATATATGATATATTCTCATTTCAAGACTTCTTTATAAAAACCTTTTACCAGAAGGAGGCCTGCTGCTTAACTATAAGGCATAATAGTGTTGCTATAGGTCTATAAGGTTCTAATTAAAGCAGGGTGTATTTGCGCTTACCCAATATTCATGTAACTAAGTTACCTTCAATTAATACATGTACTCACTATACTGTGGGTTAAGGCACGAGAAACAGCAAGCGTGCGACTCTTTTGTAACTAGGCTACTTACTAATAATAGATTTACAGAGCTTATAATGGAGCGAGGCATTAAATATAGCAGGAACGCTACTCTTAACGCAATAATAACCAAATATCATCTGTTTTATGCTATACCCGTATGAAGTACAATTTTAAAGTCCTGCAGGGTTAACAAAACTAAGGAGAGGGTTCCTGGCAGTCCGAACAGCCTCATCATTGACTGCTAGGGAGAACTTCTCAGGCCCCCTGAGAACAGTCTCTCATGCAAGAGCCAGCTAATAACCCATCTCTCTACAGGTCAAGATGGTACAGGAAATAATATGCAATATCATATAACAATTAAATAACTAATGAGCATTGAAATCTAATGTCTGTAAAATAAACAGTTTTCAACATGTAACAAATAATATACATAAAGGGAAAATTATAAGTGCACAAAAGTCTATATGGTGAGAGACTTTAAGAAAAGAAGAATAGTATTATGCATGAGCCTGCCATCAAGTTCCTAAATGCATTATGTACAAACAAAAGTCTCCAATCTCTGGGGCATTTAGAGTAAAAAAGAGTCATGGAACAGCAACCACAGTCTCTCTTTGTATGGGAAGGTGATGTGGCGACTCACCCAATGCCCAGGCTGGGTAATATCTTCACAAGAACCGTGAAATACTTAGTAATGAGCTGACACATTAGGGCTCTGCAATCGAGTTTCAAAATAGAAACCCTGTTGATTTCTACTAGCAGCAGTGATAAAGCAATATTATAGGAATGTTGTAAGCTTGGTCATATGCAGGTTAATTATATGCCCCTCTTCTGAAGAGTCAGCCAAGCCAGAGAAAATACCTAGGTATTTAACAAAAGCGTATAAAGCATTGTATTATGCAGGCAAACCACCTTCTACAAACAAATGCTAAGTAACAGATCAACATATATGAACTTTAATTTTTAGTAATAAAGTCTCAGAGGATTGAAATCTTCTTGGTGTAAATAACAGAACTTAACAGACCGCTAATGTGGAGTCCCTCTTTAATGTGTTGGATTCAGATCGTAGATCGTCATTATAGGGAATAACAGCAAAGAGGCAATAACACAGAGAGCATAATAATACTAGGGATATACGATGTACTAGTTGGCTAGTGCAGACCACGTATCAAACAAAAAGAAGAGTCAAGATCTGTTCTTGTGGGGCTGGGGAGATCTACCCCACACCTATTTTCACCATCTTTAGTAAGAGCTCACAAGAAATTCTTTCCGGGATCTGAGGAGACACTCTAGAAGAACCTGTGTAGCAAAGCAACAGCGCTATCAGACTCAAGCCACTAATTTCCATGCTCCGCCAATACAGCTTGTCCTCTTGTGCGCTAGTGGTGTCTGTTACTCCGGTGTACGGAGCAATGCTTCCAGCCTCCCCATACTTATAGATAGGCGTATCTTCGGTATTTATCTGAGGAGCCGTGGGTCCCAAGGGACCGGGACTCTGCTGCGGTCCCAGCATGCCTTCTCGCCTAGCATGAACTCGGCATCTGAAGGAGGATCTCCTAATGGGGCAGCCAGCACCGCACTGGTCCGCTGCGAGTCAGGTATAACACTCAACTGATGTGTGGTGTTCCGTTCTTATATCTGCGGCCCCATGTTCTGAACTGCAGGCATACATCGCTCCACAGAGGCTGGGGCTGGGTCTGTACGGCAAAGTAATGAGACCGGAATAGGCCTGTCAATCACACAGAAAGCTTCCTCCGTAGGTAGTGCAATCTGAAGCGGAGCCATAACGGCTTTCAGCTCGGATAGGAGGGACATCTGATGGAGGTCCATAGTGCGAGACAATTCTCGCAAGGCAATTAGGATCTGTATGTCCATAGTAGTGGTAGTAATATTTCTCTATCTGCTTTACTGTTGCGTATGCACTCGCCGCAGAGGCTTCAGTTAGGAGGTAGGCCTCAATACTAGCAGCGTTACTTTTAGGCACTGTCTCAGTCCTAAGATAGGCAATCCACGTTGTAGACCCCTTTAGAAGCAAAATGTGAAAATTCAGAGATTCTCAAGTTGTCCAAAAGCTAATTGTAGAAGTTAAGTTCCAGGAGCTCTGCCATGATGCTACTTGCTGCTTTGGCGGTTAACTCCGCCCCCCCGAGATTTCTAATTTTAAATTTAAGCTTGAGAACCTCCGTGTATTGCTTGGGGAGGTATTAGCTGCTCTGAATGACTGACACAATTGCAGTGCCAGAGAAATTGTGTAGGCTGGATAAATACTATGCAGTGCCGGTGAGTACTGATGTTTTTCCAATACCTAAAAGGCTTACAGAAATTATTAGTAAGGAGTGGGATAGGCCCGGTGTGCCCTTTTCCCCACCTCCTATATTTAGAAAAATGATTCCAGTAGATGCCACTACACGGGACTTATGGCAGACTGTCCCTAAGGTGGAGGGAGCAGTTTCTACTTTAGCAAAGCGTACCACTATCCCGGTTGAGGACAGTTGTGCTTTTTCAGATCCAATGAATAAAAAATTAGAGGGTTACCTTAAGAAAATGTTTATTCAACAAGGTTTTATTTTACAGCCCCTTGCATGCATTGCGCCTGTCACTGCTGCGGCGGCATTCTGGTTTGAGGCCCTGGAAGAGGCCATCCATATAACTCCATTGACTGTAATTGTTGACAAGCTTAGAACTCTTAAGCTAGCTAACTCATTTGTTTCTGATGCCATTGTTCATTTGACTAAACTAACGGCTAAGAATTCCGGATTCGCCATCCAGGCGCGTAGGGCGCTATGGCTCAAATCCTGGTCAGCTGATGTGACTTCAAAGTCTAAATTACTCAACATTCCTTTCAAGGGGGCAGATCTTATTTGGGCCTGGTTTGAAAGAAATTATTGCTGACATTACTGGAGGTAAGGGTCATACCCTTCCTCAGGACAGGGCCAAAGCAAAGGCCAAACAGTCTAATTTTCGTGCCTTTCAAAATTTCCAAGCAGGTGCAGCATCAACTTCCTCCGCTTCAAAACAAGAGGGAACTTTTGCTCAATCTAAGCAGGCCTGGAAACCTAACCAGTCCTGGAACAAAGGCAAGCAGGCCAGAAAGCCTGCTGCTGCCTCTAAGACAGCATGAAGGAACGGCCCCCTATCCGGTAACAGATCTAGTAGGGGGCAGACTTTCTCTCTTCGCCCAGGCGTGGGCAAGAGATGTTCAGGATCCCTGGGCGTTGGAGATCATATCTCAGGGATATCTTCTGGACTTCAAAGCTTCCCCTCCACAAGGGAGATTTCATCTTTCAAGGCTATCTGCAAATCAGATAAGGAAAGAGGCATTCCTACGCTGTGTGCAAGACCTCCTAGTTATGGGAGTGATCCATCCAGTTCCGCGGACGGAACAAGGACAGGGTTTTTATTCAAATCTGTTAGTGGTTCCCAAAAAAGAGGGAACCTTCAGACCAATTTTGGATCTAAAGATCTTAAACAAATTCCTCAGAGTTCCATCTTTCAAAATGGAAACTATTCGGACCATCCTACCCATGATCCAAGAAGGTCAGTACATGACCACAGTGGACTTAAAGGATGTCTACCTTCACATACCTATTCACAAAGATCATCATCGGTTTCTAAGGTTTGCCTTTCTAGACAGGCATTACCAATTTGTAGGTCTTCCCTTCGGGTTGGCTACAGCCCCGAGAATCTTTACAAAGGTTCTGGGCTCACTTCTGGCGGTTCTAAGACCGCGAGGCATAGTGGTGGCTCCGTATCTAGACGACATCCTGATACAGGCGTCAAGCTTTCAAGTTGCCAAGTCTCATACAGAGATAGTTCTGGCATTTCTGAGGTCGCACGGGTGGAAAGTGAACGAGGAAAAGAGTTCTCTATCCCCACTCACAAGAGTCTCCTTCTTAGGGACTCTTATAGATTCTGTAGAAATGAAAATTTACCTGACGGAGTCCAGGTTATCAAAACTTCTAAATGCTTGCCGTGTTCTTCACTCCATTCCGCGCCCTTCGGTAGCTCAGTGTATGGAGGTAATCGGCTTAATGGTAGCGGCAATGGACATAGTGCCATTTGCGCGCCTTCTCTCAGACCGCTGCAATTATGCATGCTGAGTCAGTGGAATGGGGATTACACAGATTTGTCCCCTCTGCTAAATCTGGATCAATAGACCAGAGATTCTCTTCTCTGGTGGTTGTCTCGGGTACACCTGTCCAAGGGTATGACCTTTCGCAGGCCAGATTGGACAATTGTAACAACAGATGCCAGCCTTCTAGGTTGGGGTGCAGTCTGGAATTCCCTGAAGGCACAGGGATCGTGGACTCGGGAGGAGAAACTCCTTTCAATAAATATTCTGGAGTTAAGAGCGATATCTGGCTTGGCCTCAGTTAGCAACACTGAGGTTCATCAGATTTCAGTCGGACAACATCACGACTGTGGCTTACATCAACCATCAAGGGGGAACCAGGAGTTCCCTAGCGATGTTAGAAGTCTCAAAAATAATTCGCTGGGCAGAGTACCACTCTTGCCACCTGTCAGCAATCCATATCCCAGGCGTGGAGAACTGGGAGGCGGATTTTTTAAGTCGTCGGACTTTCCATCCGGGGGAGTGGGAACTCCATCCGGAGGTGTTTGCTCAGTTGATTCATCGTTGGGGCAAACCAGAGTTGGATCTCATGGCGTCTCGCCAGAACGCCAAGCTTCCTTGTTACGGATCCAGGTCCAGGGACCCAGAAGCGACGCTGATAGATGCCCTAGCAGCGCCTTGGTTCTTCAACCTGGCTTATGTGTTTCCACCGTTTCCTCTGCTCCCTCGACTGATTGCCAAAATCAAACAGGAGAGAGCATCAGTGATTCTGATAGCACCTGCGTGGCCACGCAGGACTTGGTATGCAGACCTAGTGGACATGTCATCCTTTCCACCATGGACTCTGCCTCTAAGACAGGACCTTCTGATACAAGGTCCTTTCAATCATCCAAATTTAATTTCTCTGAGACTGACTGCATGGAGATTGAACACTTGATTCTATCAAAGCGTGGCTTCTCCGAGTCAGTCATTGATACTTTAATACAGGCACGAAAGCCTGTTAACAGGAAAATCTACCACAAGATATGGAGTAAATATCTTTATTGGTGTGAATCCAAGAGTTACTCATGGAGTAAAGTTAGGATTCCTAGAATATTGTCTTTTCTCCAAGAGGGCTTGGACAAAGGATTATCAGCTAGTTCCTTAAAGGGACAGATTTCTGCTCTGTCTATTCTTTTGCACAAGCGTCTGGCAGAGGTTCCAGACGTCCAGGCATTTTGCCAGGCTTTGGTTAGATTTAAGCCTGTGTTTAAACCTGTTGCTCCCCCGTGGAGCTTAAACTTGGTTCTTAAAGTTCTTCAAGGAGTTCCGTTTAAACCCCTTCATTCCATTGATATTAAACTTTTATCTTGGAAAGTTCTGTTTTTGATGGCTATTTCCTCGGCTCGGAGAGTCTCTGAGCTATCTGCCTTACAATGTGATTCTCCCTATCTGATTTTTCATGCAGATAAGGTAGTTCTGCGTACCAAACCTGGGTTTTTACCTATGGTGGTTTCTAGCAAGAATATCAATCAAGAGATTGTTGTTCCATCGTTGTGCCCTAATCCTTCTTCAAAGAAGGAACGTCTTTTACATAATCTGGACGTAGTCCGTGCCTTGAAGTTTTACTTACAAGCTACTAAGGATTTTCGTCAAACATCTTTCCTGTTTGTCGTTTACTCTGGACAGAGGAGAGGTCAAAAAGCTTCGGCAACCTCTCTTTCCTTTTTGCTTCGGAGCGTAATAAGCCTAGCCTATGAGACTGCTGGACAGCAGCCCCCTGAAAGGATTACAGCTCATTCTACTAGAGCTGTGGCTTCCACCTGGGCCTTCAAAAATGAGGCCTCTGTTGAACAGATTTGCAAGGCTGCGACTTGGTCTTTGCTTCACACTTTTTCAAAATTTTACAAATTTGATACTTTTGCTTCTTCGGAGGCTGTGTTTGGGAGAAAGGTTCTTCAGGCAGTGGTTCCTTCCGCTTAATCCTGCCTTGTACCTCCCATCATCCGTGTACTTTAGCTTTGGTATTGGTATCCCACAAGTAATGGATGATCCGTGGACTGGATACACTTAACAAGAGAAAACATAATTTATGCTTACCTGATAAATTTATTTCTCTTGTAGTGTATCCAGTCCACGGCCCGCCCTGTCCTTTTAAGGCAGGTCTAAATTTTAATTAAACTACAGTCACCACTGCACCCTATGGTTTCTCCTTTCTCTGTTTGTTTTCGGTCGAATGACTGGATATGACAGTTAGGGGAGGAGCTATATAGCAGCTCTGCTGTGGGTGATCCTCTTGCAACTTCCTGTTGGGAAGGAGAATATCCCACAAGTAATGGATGATCCGTGGACTGGATACACTACAAGAGAAATAAATTTATCAGGTAAGCATAAATTATGTTTTTTTCCAGCATTTGCTGTCTCCTTGTATCATGTGATAGCCACCAGCCAATCACAAACTAGTATAGGTATACACTGTAAACTTGTGCACATGCTCGGTTTTAGCTGGTGCCTCAGAAAGTGTGCATATAAAAAGACACAGTTTGATAATGGATGTAAATTGGAAAGTCTCTTAAAACTGCATGTTGTATCTCGGTGGTTCCCAAAAAATTTCCAGCCGATGCCCCCTTGGTTTTATGAGATCACCATCAGTGCCCCTACCTTACCCGATAAAAATATTATTCTGAATAGCCATAATAAAGATAACAGTACAATATAATTTAAAAGAGTAATAATTTAACATTTTTTTCACATTTGAATGAAACTTTTAATTAATAAGATAATACTTTGATTTTGTGTTGTTAGCTTTTTAAAGTTAATAGTCACTGTGCAGGTTATTTATTATTATCAGGTATTTGTAGAGTGCCAACAGATTCCGCAGCGCTATAAACATAGGCGGTATACAAGATAACATTTATAGGGATCAGATGGGTAGAGGGCCCTGCTGAGTGTTGCACTGTTGTAGTCGGCTCTTATGAAGGTGATCTACAAACAGCTGGACTCATAGGCTTACATTCTAAGGGGTTCAAGGGGAAAGCAACAGAGTTAGGAAAGGTTAGAGTAGGTTGTATGCATCCCTGAATAGTAGAGTCTTGAAGCTTTTAAAACTAGGGGAGAGTCTTGTGGAGCGAAGCAGGGAGTTCCATAAGATGGGAGTCAGGCTGGAGAAGTCATGTAAATGGTAATGTGAGGAAGTAACAAGAGAGGAGGAGAGTAGGAGATTGTGAGCAGAGCGAAGGGAACAGGAGTGACGGTATCTGGAGACAAGGTATGAAATGTAGGGGAAGCAGTGCAGTTGAGGACTTTGTATGTCAGAGTGAGGAGTTTGTGTTTAATCCTGGAGGCAAGAGGAAGCCAATGAAGGGATTGCAGCAGAGGAAGAGCTACGTGTAAGGAAGATGAGCCTGGCAGAGGCATTCATTATGGATTGTAAAGGAGCTAGGTAGACCAAAGAGGACGGAGTTGCAATAGTCGAGGCGGGAAAGGATGAGAGAGTGGATTCAAATCTTAGTTGTGTCTTGTGTAAGGAAATGTCTAATTTTAGAGATGTTTCCATCTAAAGAGGAGAGTCCATGGATTCATTCATTACTTGTGAGAATTAAAAACCTGGCCACCAGGAGGAGGCAAAGACATCCCAGCCAAAGGCTTAAATACTTCCCCCACTTCCCTCATCCTCCAGTCATTCTTTGCCTTTCGTCGCAGGAGGTTGGCAGAGAAGTGTCAGAAGATTCGGAGTAGTCTCTTATGGAGGGTAGTTTTCTTCGGAATGGGACTGGTGTTTTAAGTAGCCCTGTCAGCCTCTCAGTGAGAGCTTGGGTGAAAGTTAGAGTCCGGAGATGCAGGGAGAGTCTTTCTGCGAAACCATCCCGACTCAGATAAACAGCTCCATAAGCAATCAGCGTTGACGAGTTTCGCTGCCTGCTTTCTACACTCAAGTCCATATCAGGAGTGATGCTACTACACTGTCACACTCGAGAGGTTGTGTTCCTGTTCCACGGCGTTGATTCTGGTAAGATTGTTTCATTTTTTTTTATACGCGTTATAATGATAATACAGAAGACAGGGTCACAGTGTGATACCTTTTATCTTTATAGAATCGAGGGTTAATATCCCTGGTAGGGGGGGGTTTGTGCATAATATTGTTTGTTGTGTCATTGCTACGATATGTGTGATATGTAGCTCTGGCAATGGGTGGACTTTAGTTTAATTTACGGGAGTATTTTCGCGGCAGTTTTGGTGCGTTTTTTCCCTAGTGCATGGGCGGTCCTGCGAGGCATTCCTTCTGTCGGGTGGGCCCTATCGACTTCCTTGCTTGACCGGCAGCGCAGGAGACGTAACGGTTTCTGTGGTCCGGGTCATAGGAGGTGGTGAGTACCCCGGCCATTGGAGGTTATAAAGGTGTCATTTTTATTAGATTATAACTACTCCGTACTAAAGCCGCAAGCTATGGAGGACTCTGACGCGTTAGAGGGTACTCCCTCTTTAACTAAGTCTAGTACCTGTGTTTATTGCGAAGAGGTTTTGGTAGATCCGCCTGCTCAACTATGTTCCATATGCCTTGATAAAGTCACAACATCTCAAAAGAAAAGAATGTCTAGTACTACTGAGCTGTCCACCTCTGAGGGCTCCCCTTCCCGTGAGGTGCGTTCCCTACATACATATCCGAGTTCACGTGCAGCGCCCCAGGGCATATGTCTATTTCTCCTACGGGTGAGATCCGTTGGCCGTCAGATTTTGCGGATCAACTGCAAACAGCGGTCTCTAAGGTGATAAGTGCCTTACCACGTTCTGCAAAGCGCAAGTGTAAGGTAAAACATGGCGATCCGGCCCAGACATCTTATACTCCAATGGATATCTCGGAAAGATTGTACGCTGAAGCAGACGACTCTGACTCTTCGGAGGATGTTCCTTCTGGGTCGGAGTCCATGTCATCTAAAGCTCCCAATGCAGAGGAACCTTACTTTAGGTTTAGGATGGAAAATGTGAGTTTTTTGCTGAAGCAGGTGCTTGCTACCCTCGAGGTTCCGGAACCAAAACTACCGGAGGAACCTTCGATTCCTAAGCTTGATAAAGTGTATGAGGACAGGGTGGTGCCTCAGATGTTCCCGGTTCCTGTTAAGATGGCTAACATTATTAAGAATGAATTGGAGAGATTAGGTTCTTCCTTTTCCCCTTCTTCTTCCTTTAAGAAGCTGTTCCCTGTCCCGGACTTTCAGCTTGAGCTATGGGGCACTGTCCCTAAGGTGGATGGTGCTATCTATACGCTCTCGAAGCGGACAACGATTCCTCTTGAGGATAGTTTGTCGTTTAAAGAGCCCATGGATAAAAAGTTGGAGAACATGTTAAGAAAGATGTTCCAAAACACAGGGTTTGTTTTTCAGCCGGCACCAGCGGTAGCTGCGGTCGCCGGAGCTGCGACATATTTGTGCGAGTGTCTGTCTGACATGGTTGAGAGGGAGACAGGAGAGAATTAAGGCCTTGAGGGTCGCTAATTCTTTTATTTGTGATGCCAATATGCAAATTATTCGCCTGAACGCAAAGGTGTCAGGCTTTTCCGTATTAGCCCGCAGGGCTCTGTGGCTAAAATCGTGGTCTGAGGACATGACCTCTAAATCCAGACTTCTATCCCTTCCCTTTCAGGCAAAGATCCTGTTCAGTCCAGGATTGGTCTCGATTATATCCACGGTTACGGGAGGCAAGGGCACTTTCCTACCGCAGGATTAAAAGGTTAAGCCTAAGGGATCTACTTTTCGTCCCTTTCGTGTGGACAAGGCCCAACGCCAGCAGCCTGCCGCAAAAGCGTATCAGTCCAAGGGTACTTGGAAACCAGCTCTGTCTTGGAATAAGTTCAAGCAGAACAAGAAGCCCGCCGAAACAAAGTCGGCATGAAGAGGCGGCTCCCTACCGGTCTCCGGACCAAGTAAGGGGCAGATTATCTCTTTCTCAGAGGCCTGGTTGCAGGATGTTTAGGACACTTGGGTTCTGGAGGTTGTCGCCCAGGGTTACAGGATAGGGTTCAGATCTCATCCGCCCAGGGGCAGATTCCTCCTGTCAAATATTTCTTCCAGTCCAGAAAAGAGAGAAGCCTTTCTAAACTGTGTGAGGGATCTCTCTTCTCTCGGAGTTATTGTACCAGTACCCCCAGCAGAAAGGAGTCTAGCGTACTATTCAAACCTTTGCGTGGTCCCAAAGAAGGAGGGTACGTTCCGCCTGATTCTAGACCTAAAATGTTTAAACAAGTTTCTGGCTGTTCCATTGTTCAAAATGGAAACAATCAGATCCATTCTGCCCCTAGTTCAAGAGGGTCAATTCATGACAACAATAGACTTGAAGGATGCCTACCTTCATGTACCGATCCACAAGGATCACTTCAGGTTCCTGAGATTTGCGTTTCTTGACCAACATTTCCAGTTTGTGGCCCTTCCCTTTGGTCTGGCGACAGCCCCAATAGTCTTTACGAAGGTTCTGGGGGCGCTACTTGCAGTAGCCAGATCTAGAGGCATTGCTGTGGCGCCCTCTCTGGACGACATCCTAGTCCAGGCGCCGTTGTTCAGTCTCACAGTGGATAACTCCAGGGCCCTTCTTTCGTTACTCCAATCTCACGGTTGAAAGATAAACTCTGGAAAGAGTTCCCTGATTCCCAGTAACAGGGTGGTGGAGTTCCTGGAAACGATAATAGATTCTATATCAATGAAGATATTTCTCACAGATCAGCGACGCAGGAAGATTGTGTCCACCTGTCTTGCCCTTCAGTCCTTCTACAGTGCCTCGGTGGCTCAGATTATGAAGGTGATCGGGCTCATGGTGTCCAGAATCTATGTCATTCCATTCGCCGGGTTCCATCTCAGACCTCTTCAGCTGTGCATGTTGAGACAGTGGAATAGCAATCATTCAGATCTATCTCAAAAGATTTCTCTGGATGTTCGGACGAGGGATT
Source organism: Bombina bombina (assembly GCF_027579735.1). NCBI lineage: Eukaryota > Metazoa > Chordata > Amphibia > Anura > Bombinatoridae > Bombina > Bombina bombina. The sequence continues at coordinate 580,322,187 of NC_069502.1, forward strand.
CCCTTTCTTGGTGGATCCGTCCCCAACAACTGTCCCAGGGGACATTCTTCCTGAGACCGTTTTTGGAGATTGTTACTATGGACGTGAGTCTAGCAGGATGGGGTGCTGTTTGGGGTGCCAGGATGGCACAGGGAAGGTGGTCTCGAGCAGAGTCTCTCCTTCTAAACAATATTCTGGAACTTCAAGCAATCTACAATGCTCTGAAGGCGTGGCCTCTCCTGGGGTTGTTCAACTTCATCTGGTTCCAGACAGACAACATTACTTTGGTGGCTTACATCAACCATCAGGGGGGAGACGAGAAGCTCCCTAGCAATGAGGGAGGTTTCTCGGATATTGGAATGGGCAGAGTCCCACAGCTGCTCACTCTCAGCAATCCACATTCCGGGTGTGGACAACTGGTAAGCGGATTTTCTAAGCAGGCAATCCTTCCATCCTGGGCAATGGTCTCTCCATCCTGAGGAGATTTGTCTCAGATGGGGGACGTCGGAGATAGATCTCATGGCGTCCAGACTCAATTGCAAGCTACCCAAATACGGGTCGCGATCAAGGGATCCCCAGGCAGAGCCGACAGACGCCTTAGCGATTCCTTGGGGGTTCAACCTAGTTTACATTTTTTCCACTGTTGCCACTTCTACCTCGAGTAGTGGCCCGCATCAAGCAGGAGCAAGCTTTGGCTATTCTTATTGCTCTGTCATGGCTGCAGAGGACGTGGTTTGCGGATCTTGTGGGGATGTCATCATCTCCTCCATGGAGGTTACCCTGTCGCAGGGATCTGTTGGTACAGGGTCCCTTTCGGCGGAAGCAGTTTTTGGGAGAGAGGTTTTACAGGCTGTAGTGCCCTCAGATTAGGGTATGCCTTCTTTGCCCTCCCGTTTTTTTTCATTGTGTCCTCTAGAGCTTGGGTATTTGTTCCCACAAGTAATGAATGAAGCCGTGAACTCTCCTCCACTTTAGATAGAAAATATAAATTATGCTTACCTGATAATTTAATTTCCATCGTTGGGTGGAGAGTCCATGGCTCCCGCCTGTTGCTCCGGTGGGTGAACCTAAAATGAATATCCTTCTGGCACCATTTATACCCTGATATTTCTCCTGCAGTTCCTTGTTTTCTCAGCAAAATGACTGGGGGATGAGGGAAGTGGGGGAGGTATTTAAGCCTTTGGCTGGGGTGTCTTTGCCTCCTCCTGGTGGCCAGGTTCTTAATTCCCACAAGTAATGAATGAAGCCGTGGACTCTCCTCCCCACAATGGAAATTAAATTATCAGGTAAGCATAATTTTATATTTTCTATGGTTGAAGCGGCTTTAGCTAAGAACTGAATGTGAGGAGTGAAAGAAAGGTCTGTGTTAAGTGTGACCCCAAGACATCGGGCTTTCGGGGTAGGGGGTAATGATGGAATTATCAACAGTTATAGAAAATTGTGGGGGGGGGGGTGGAGATTTTGGAAGAAGGGGGGAAAATAAGGAGCTCGGTTTTGGAGAGATTTAGCTTAAGGTAGTGAGAGGACATCCAAGATGAGATATGAGAAAGACAGTTAGTGACACGAGTTAGTAAGTAAGGAGGTAGGTCTTGTGCAGAGAGGTAGATTTGGGTGTCATCGGCATACAAATGGTATTGAAACCCATGGGATCTAAATGATGGAGTGTAGATTGAAAAGAGAAGAGGACTGAGGACAGAGCCTTGAGGTACCCCAACAGAAAGTGGTAACGAGGCAGAGGATGCTCCAGAGAAGGCTACACTAAAGGTACGGTTAGATATATAGGAAGAGAACCACGAGAGAGCTGTGTTGCAGATGCCGAAGGATTGGAGGGTTTGGAGCAAAAGAGGGTGGTCGACAGTGTCAAAGGCTGCAGACAGATCAAGGAGGATAAGCAGAGAGAAGTGGCCTTTAGATTTTGCTGTAAGTAGTTCATTGGTAACCTTGACAATTTGCTGTCTCTGTGGAGTGATGGGGACGGAATCCAGATTGCTGTGGGTCAAGAAGAGAGTTTAGTGCAAGGAAATGGGATAGACGTGCATATACTAGCTTTTCAAGGAGCCTTGAGGCAAGAGGGAGTTGGGAAATAGGGCGGTAGTTGGATAGGGAGGTTGGATCTAGGGAAGGTTTTTTGAGGATAGGTGTGACCAGTGCATGTTTTAGAGATGAGGGAAATATACCAGTGCTGAGGGAGAGGTTGAAAATGTGTAGGAGTGAGGGTAGAAGAGAGGGAGGGGAGTTGCTGTGAGTTGAGGGGACAGGTAGTGAGGTGGAAGGACAGTATAAGGGCAGAAACTTCTTCCTCAGTAACAGGGGCAAAAGAGCTAAATTTATGGCTATTTGAGATTTGGATGATAAATGTGCTTTTGAGGGGGTGGGGGATTGGTGGTATGTTTTCAGACCTGATTTAATTTCTGATGGAGTCAATCTTGTTATTGAAGTGACTGACAAAATCTTGAGCTGAGAGAGAAGTTGTATTAGGAGGTGGGGGAGGGCAAAAAGAGTATTGAACATGGAAAAAAGACGTTTTGGGTTAGAGGAAAGAGTAGAGATGAGATTAGAGAAGTATTGTTGCTTATAATTATTAAGGGCAGAATAGTAGGAGTTCAAGATGAACTTGTAGTGAAGAAAGTCAGCTGAACTCCGAGATTTCCTCCAGTGTCGCTCAGCAGCACGAGAACATCTGCGTAGGTACCGTGTCAGAGTATGCCAGGGCTGAGGATGAGTGTGTGGTTTCTGAGCCATGGTAGGTGGGGCCAGATTGTCAATGACCGATGTAAGGGTGGAGTTATAGTGGAAGATAGATTGGTCAGGACAGGAAAAGGAGGGAATGGAAGAGAGGGTATATTATATACAACATATAGGGCTGTTTTACAAAAGGAGCACAATCAATAGTGCAGGTTGCATTATCTTGTGCTTGGTCGCAAGCTGAGAATAATGTTCAATCTGTTATTACTAGTGGATGGTTAGAAATTTAACCAAAATGCGGTTCAACTTTTTTTTAGCACACCCTGTACTTTTAAAGGATGGCGCTGGGAGTGCTATTAGTGAGCTCATTCACTCATGGGAGAACTGGCAAAATGTTGGCCTAGGGGGCAAATAAAACAGAGGGGTCCAGGTACAGCACCTCCATCCCTTTTGACATTATAAATAGATAAATGTGTGTGTATAATGCTTGATCCTCAACATTAAAATTTATATTACATTATATATATATATATATATATATATATATATATATATTTTTTATGTTATATATATTTGATAAAGGTGTTAGTAGGACACAGTGTGGGCCAATTAGACGGTGGGGCTGCCAACGGACAGCCTGAGGAAAAGAGTGCAGAGGCAGGGAAACGCCAATGGTGTCGGTGAATGGAGTAGCTACAGGCACCACTGCAATTTAGCTCTGTAAAAAAACATATGGATAGTTTGGTGCATGCTCCCACTGGCCTGCCCTAATTTCATCACAAACGGTGGCCCAGGGGGCAATTGCCACCCTTCCACTTGGCCCAGTCCACTCCCAGCTCATTGTGTTTGTTTTACAAGTGCAATCCACAAAATATCACTGTAAAATGTAGTACTGTTTGAGACCTGAAGTAAACCCTTATTATTTATAGTATAGCAAAGAACTATATGTGCAACCTTGACTTAGCGCTAAAGCAGTATCTGACATGACCCTCTGTAAGTTTATTTTGTTAGGGATTTAGCACAACATGTAGGTATTAGTGTACCCTATATTATTCAGCAAATAACTTTTATTTGGAATATGAGTGCAATAGAAGTGGAATTGATTGTGCTTGAACAGTTACTACACAATTTAGTTATTGTGTGCTAAAATTGCTCAAACTGAATCAATAGCACTTTATTTTTGCTCATATGACAAGTTGAAAGTAGTAATTATTTAATAAAATGATGATGGTCCACAGACCTCCATAACATATGGGATATATTTCTCGCCACTAGGAGAAGGCCAAAAACTCATATCAGAGCTTAAAATCCCTCCACCTCCCATCTCTCTTAGTTTTGTTTTTGGCATCGGAGGAGTTGGTTGAGAAGAGGTTGTTCCAGCTACTTGCTTATGGGTTAGAAATTGGGAGCTCAGACCTATGGGAGACCTAGAGTCCTTGGGGACTATCATTTACAAAGAAGACATCAATTATTATTCACAGCAGCTTAATAATACAGGGACACAGAAATACCCTTGTGGTACTCGTCCCTAGCCTCCCCCTGAGGGACTCAGGTATTTCCTACTGCAATACTCTGCGGTACTCAATACCTGCACTGGATGGGCTCTCTACTGGATACTGCTGCATTGACATTGAGATGCCTGGTAAGCCAGTGGAGGGGTGCTGCGTAAGGTAAGTGACTTTATACAGCACTCACACACAGCTCAGAGGCTATTTGTAGGTACTTTGACACAGGTAAAGCATAGCCAGAGGACTTAACCTGCTCAACTCATGACACAATTTTTTTTATCCCTATCCAGTCTCTAAAGGTTCTATCATCATTTGGAACATTATCAGGGACGCCTCTGACACTTTGCAGCCCTCTGGCTACTCTGGGGGTACTTTTAGGGGTTACTTTTAATATTTAGGCGTATGGCCTGTAAGAAGACCGGCATTTGCTTAGTGCAATATGCTGTTTTATAGAGGAGGCTCTGGTTAGGCTGGGGTCCAATGTTTTGACAACTCTAAGGGTTTATTATGCTTGGTGTAATATTGTTTATTTAATAACAACCAAAAGTGTTTTTATTATATTATATGAACACTGGCTTTTTGCTCTTCGGTAGCTCTGCCCCCTCATTGTTCCCAGGCTCAAATTTTGCATACATATCAGCCTCAACAGTCTACTATACAGATGGAATTCTCCCTGTACTTGTCACTCAGGGGGGGAACTACGGTTTTTACTCCTGATGCTAAAAATAAAATATAAAAAATAGTTTGGGGACAGCCGCTAAACAAACTGTCGATAAGTAAGCGTAAATCTGGGGATTTAACTCAGTCACCTGAGTAGAATGTGCAAAATATTTATTTTGCTGATAACCTAAAGGTTTAGATTTGATAACATCCTCTAGGCATATTCTTATGTGGTCTACAGTGTACCCAATTTACTATAATATGTGCAATTATATATTGTACTGAACATTATGACATATTGTGCCATTACCATTTTTTATAACGATCAGCGCTATTAATACTTATTTATAAATCAATTAAGCATTGTACTACCATCATTGCCAGTTTATTTATGTCAGTCTGCATTTTATATACTGTTGTACATGTTTTTATGCCTTTTGGATTATTATTGGCTTTAATGTAGATCATGCAGATTCTGTACACTATTATGATCTGCAAATCACTAACAGCTGTTTATGTGCATTGCATGTTCTGCCTGTGTAAAAATTATTATTTGTGCTGCTGAACTCCTGTCTCTGTGTATGCAAGACATTACATGTCCTATGCTATTAGTGTACACAATTACAATAGTGTATATACCCCTCTAGGTATATACCTTTCATACATTGTATTCTGCATGTTTATTTCCAATTGCAGTCTGCAGGATTTATCTGTCTTTTAATACAGCAGTGGAGATCCTTTAGAGATAAGATCTATTTGTATCTCTTTTTTTTACCTATGTTTTGTGTAATTTATATCTATGCACATAGGTTCTATCATGCAGATACTGAACATTGATCATGAATATTTTCATTTACAGTGGAGATCCTTTAAAGATAAAATATTTTATACTTATTGTATGGGTAATTTTATATGTATGCAATCCAAGTCTGTCTTTGACCCTTGGGACATCCTTCCTTCGTCAGTCTTGGTCTATTGTGCCGACAGGCGCCTTTCTCTCTGAATAGCACTCTTCCCCTATTTGGTAATGGCAAAAATCGGAGCAGGTATAGAGGTCTGAATTGGGAGGAGTATGTGGCGATATATTAAAATATAACTTTTATTAGACAATTAAAAATAAAAAGCAACAACACACACATTGAACATATATATTTTATTAAAATCACAGGATAGGGTCTGAGTAAGTTCTCTCCGTGGATCACGGGAGATAGAAGTGGTTGTGATAAATGTTTAAGAGAGCCTGAATGTCAGTTGGACATCAGGGTATTCTCTTTCAATATATATTATTTCGATATAGGTAGCACTGACTCAGTATCAGTAGATATGCTATTGGACTTGGATGTACTGTGTGTAATTTGTAACTTGCGGTGGAATTTAATTTTTATATTTATAAATTGGATAAAGGTAATGCAACTTTCTCTTAGAAATCAGTCTGACACTGATAAGAGGAATGAAATCCTATTGTCATCATATGGCTATATTTTGATGTTAGGTGTAACAACTCTGACTTTTTCGGACCTAACTTCTGTTGCAATGATTTTACTTTAGTTTTCGAATTTATTGAATTAATATCCCCCTATGTTTGTTTCATTTACACACTTATCACTGTCTTGCATATTTTTTGGTAACTTACTGCTGCAAAATAGCTGCTGCTCGTAAGGCTGGCTTAGTATTGCTTATGCTGATAATTTTCTGTTTGAACGTATTATCATGTTCATTACTAGATATTTTTAAAGGCTGTATACTGGTCTTAAATAGACCATTTGCAATATTAGATATATGCTAAAGCTCAATATTTCTTAACCTCTAGTTTGTAATCAGCTTAGTCAGTCCAGTCTTACTTCCGCTGACGGTTGTATGGTTTAAACGTATTTACCGTATTTTGTACTTGGTATTTTCAAAGGCTGTGTGCTGATTTTAAATAGACAGTTTGCGGTTTTAGGTATATGCTAGTTGCAGTTCCGTATTTCTTACCCGCCTGTCTATGATCAACACTGAGCCCTTGCTGAGAGTGCTAGAACAATTAGAAATAACGTTACTGAATTAACCGTATTTTGTACTTGGTATTTTCAAAGGCTGTGTGCTGATTTTAAATAGACAGTTTGCGGTTTTAGGTATATGCTAGTTGCAGTTCCGTATTTCTTACCCGCCTGTCTATGATCAACACTGAGCCCTTGCTGAGAGTGCTAGAACAATTAGAAATAACGTTACTGAATTAACCCCATTTCGAGATTAATGTACTAAATATTGTTAGGGAACCGTTTGTTTAATGCATGTTAGCATTTTTTAATTAGCAGGAAATGGTAGTCTTTATAGTTGTTACAATTGTGGTTGTGCACAATATTTAGTACATTAACCTCGAAATGGGGTTAATTCAGTAACGTTATTTCTAATTGTTCTAGCACTCTCAGCAAGGGTTCAGTGTTGATCATAGACAGGCGGGTAAGAAATACGGAACTGCAACTAGCATATACCTAAAACCGCAAACTGTCTATTTAAAATCAGCACACAGCCTTTGAAAATACCAAGTACAAAATACGGTAAATACGTTTAAACCATACAACCGTCAGCGGAAGTAAGACTGGACTGACTAAGCTGATTACAAACTAGAGGTTAAGAAATATTGAGCTTTAGCATATATCTAATATTGCAAATGGTCTATTTAAGACCAGTATACAGCCTTTAAAAATATCTAGTAATGAACATGATAATACGTTAAAACAGAAAATTATCAGCATAAGCAATACTAAGCCATCCTTACGAGCAGCAGCTATTTTGTAGCAGTACTCTAACATAAAAATACATAAGATAGTGACAAGTGTGTAAACGTTTATCTAAAATCAGCACACAGCCTTTGAAAAAACTCAGTATAAAATACGGTAAATACGTTTAAACCAGACAACCATTAGCTGAAGCAAGACCAAGCTGACCACAAACTGGCGGTTAAGAATCATTGAGCTTTAGCATATATCTAATATTGCAAATGGTCTATTTAAGAGCAGCATATAGCCTTTTAAAAAATATCTAGCATTGAATACGATAATACGTTCAAATAGAAAATTATCAGCATAAGCAATACTAAGCCAGCCTTACGAGCAGCAGCTATTTTGCAGCAGTACGTTACCAAAAAATATGCAAGACAGTGATAAGTGTGTAAATGAAACAAACATAGGGGGATATTAATTCAATAAATTCGAAAACTAAAGTAAAATCATTGCAACAGAAGTTAGGTCCGAAAAAGTCAGAGTTGTTACGCCTAACATCAAAATATAGCCATATGATGACAATAGGATTTCAATCCTCTTATCAGTGTCAGACTGATTTCTAAGAGAAAGTTGCATTACCTTTATCCAATTTATAAATATAAAAATTAAATTCCACCGCAAGTTACAAATTACACACAGTACATCCAAGTCCAATAGCATATCTACTGATACTGAGTCAGTGCTACCTATATCGAAATAATATATATTGAAAGAGAATACCCTGATGTCCAACTGACATTCAGGCTCTCTTAAACATTTATCACAACCACTTCTATCTCCCGTGATCCACGGAGAGAACTTACTCAGACCCTATCCTGTGATTTTAATAAAATATATATGTTCAATGTGTGTGTTGTTGCTTTTTATTTTTAATTGTCTAATAAAAGTTATATTTTAATATATCGCCACATACTCCTCCCAATTCAGACCTCTATACCTGCTCCGATTTTTGCCATTACCAAATAGGGGAAGAGTGCTATTCAGGTGTACACTTCATCAATCTCAGGATTGATATCTTTTGTTTCTAATAACCAGTACACAGCACCTCTGCCATCTTGTAAGATATTAAATCTGGATTATAAATAAATTCACATTACTATATTCTATAAATTAATCCAGAGAATAAAATTGTGCAGTGCCATTAGTATTTTTTGCCTTTCTCTCTGACTGGGGGTCAGTCAAAAAGTTTGGTTTTCTCTGGAGGCAGGTTATAAATTTAAATTCTGGAACTTCAAGTGATCTTCGGGCTCTCAGCCCTTATAGAAGGTGGAACGATTTATCCGTTTCCAGTCAGAAAACATCTCGGCAGTGTCTTACTTAAATTATCAAGGGGGCTATCCGCAGTCCACTGGCCATGCAGGAAATGTCTAAAACTCTGTCTTAGGCAGAGAGGAGTCTTTGCTCCCTATTGGTAATTCACATACCAGGTGTGAACAACTGGGAGCTGAATCTTCTCAGCTTTCAATCGGTCCATCCAAGAGAGTTGTCAATCCATAAGAACATTTTCAATCACTCAGAGATCAAAATGAGCTTACAGGACATAGATATGATGACCTCTCATTTAAATCACATGCTTCCAAGCTATTGTGCAAGATCAAACGATTAAAAGGCTCTCCTAATAGATGCCTTTGCTGTGTCTATGGGACCTTCATCTAGCATACTGTTTTCCAAGAATCATATTTGAACCAAACAGGAGTCAATTGCTCCAGCCTGACTCTGCACGATTTGGTATTCAGATATAGTGCAGATGTTTCTTGCTCTCCATGGCTTCTTCCTCTGAGAGAAGATCTGTTGTCTCAATGTCCTCTCTTTCACCAGGATCATTAACCTCTACATTTAATGGCGTGGAGCTTGAACTCCTAGTTTTGATACATAGGGGTTTCTCAGATTTGGTTATTGAATGTTTGATGCAGGCCAGAAATCCTGTAACAAAAGGGATTTATCACTGGATTTGGAAGGCATTTTTTGAATGGTGTTCTTCCAGAAGTTTTTCTTGGTATTCCTTTAGGATTCCTAGACTCCTTGAGTTTTTCTCAGGATGGTCTTGACAAGGGGTTGTCTGCTAATTTCTAAAAGGTCAAATTTCATAGGAAATTGGCTAAACTTCTTAAGGTTCAGACTTTTGTCCAGTTGTTCATTAGAATTAGGCCCATTGTGATTCCTCTTTGTTCATCCTGGAAAATACTCTTACTACTAGCAATCTCTTCAGCAGCAAGGAGAGTTTCTGAGTTCTTTACCTTGTCTTATCTCCATTTCTAATTATTCACAAGGAAAATGCTATGCTTTGTGCTAAATATGATTTTCCTCCTAAGGTAGTTTCAAATGAAAATACCAATCAAGAAATGCTTGTTCCTTCATTGTGTTCAGATCCTGCTAACTCTGGCGGCTCTTACATAATCTTGAGGTAGCCAACGCTTTGAAGTTCTATCTCTAAGCTACTAAAAATGTCAACTTCTAGTTTGTGTTCTCTCTACTCTGGGACTCCTGAGGGGCAGAAAGCTACTAAGGTAGCGTGGCCATTTCGCTTAAAAAGTGCTTCACATGGCTTACTTGAAGGTGGAAAAGTCGCCTCCTAAGCGTCTTACAGCTCTTTCTCAAGAGTAGTTGCAACATTGTGGGTTTTTAAAAATTATACATCTTGGGAGTAGATTTGCAAAGCTGCAACATGTCTTATCTGCATACTTTTTTCAGATTTTATCGCTTTGGTTTTTTGCAAGTAGCTTTTGGCAGGAAAGTCCTTCAGGCTGCGTTGTTGACTAATTAAAAACTGCAAGAGAAAAATTGTCCCACCCTTTCCGTAGCATACACCATTGGCTTTAGTATTGATCCCATATGTTATGGAGGACTGTGGACCATCATTTTATGATAAAGTAATTTTTATTATTTTGTAACAAAGGCATAATAACAGAAAAAGTGTAAAAGAAAAATAAATCAAGAGAACAACTGGTTCTCTAAGGTTACATAGTAATTAAGATAATGCAAAATACATATCAATAAATCGTTCGATTACTATGTCATAACTTGTAGGGCCGCTCTTACATGAGAATTTTAATAGCATCATACATTGTGGAACAATAGTCCTTATAGTAAGGATTCTCCTGTTTGAGCTAGAGTTAAAATAATTTTGTACATTTTTATGAAGCTGTAAGGCCCGGACCAGCTGCATATTACCAAGATAAAGATCAATGAGATAAAGTATTAGTGAAGGAGGAAAAGAGTAAGGTGAAGCAAAGGGAGAAAGAGAGATGGGGTGTAGATAAGGGAACTTCTCCTGACCATTCCGCTCCAGTTTGTGTAAAAACTTGTTATATGTGGGGTTAATATGACTCCTATTTATCTGTGTTTTACCTATCATGTCTGGGGGCTCTATGTGCCAGAGGGTAGATCCATCTAAGTGAGGAGTTCTATCATATTAGGCTAGTGTGTTAGGACACATTATGTAATATCCAGTAGTACCAAGCTTTCTGAAAGATTTCTTGGGTATCTAGGAGAAATGCTGCCTGCTCTGACATATTGTAATAGAATTTAATTTTGAGTTGGATTTCTTCCCAGGAAGGGGCACACTCCCTCCAATGACGGGCTATACAAATCCTTGTGGCAGTGCATGTTATCCTGATAAACAAATTAATATATTTATTAATTTCTTTAAGTCTGACGTGGAGCAAAGCTTGTTCCATGGTAAGTCTAATAGGGCTGTCTAGGATAGAGCTTAAGAACCGAGATAGTCGGTTCCACACCCTATGTGAATAAGTGCAGTCCCACCACATGTGTTTATAGTCCCCCACCTCCCCGCAGCCTCTATAACAAAGTCTAGATCTATCTTTAGTAGAGTGTGAGGTTATCAGCGGTGTTAGATACCAACGGAAGTTGGTCTTAATGCAGTTTTCCCACATATCTGCACTCGACAATCCCTTTCCTGCACTAGAGAAAGTTATATGCCAATCTTGGATCTCCATTTCCTTGTTGATATCCTTTTCCCATTTAATTTGTAAAGAGGATTTGGAGTTGTCTGATGCTAGCTGAATTGCTTGGTAAAGCCTGGAAATAGTGTTCTTGGGTCTGGATGAGGTGCTGCAAATATTTTCTAATGTAGAGGGCAAGTTTTTAGTTATGAGTGGTAGGAGGGGGTGAATTATGGAGGTTAGCTGCAGGTATAGGAACCATTCTAATTTGATTGGCTGTAATTTTTCTTGTAATTGTGTGTAGCTCATCAGTTTGCCTCCCACTATAATGTCAGCGATTCTATAGAGTCCTTTGTTTTCCCATTTTTTGATGATGGGAACCATTTCATGTCTAACTAGGCTAGTGAGTGTGGCTTTAACGGAGTGTGTAGGGAGTAGAGCCAAGGAAGTGGTCAGCCTGGACCATTGCTTGATCATGAAATCTATTATTGGGTGTTCGTGTTGCGTCCTACTAAGGCACCGTTTAGGGTCCCAAAGAATCATGTCACGTGGGATAAGTCCTGTAATATCTGACTCCAGCTGCGTCCAAATAATGTCCTCGTCGGGGTCATTAAGAAGGGCAGTCTAGCTGCCTGATAATAGTGTTTAAGATTTGGTGCCCCCCCCCCCCCCCACAATTGTCTGTTTCTAGAGAGGACTGCCGAAGGGATCCTAGCTTTTTTGTTTCCCCTAATGAAACTAGTTATATGTCTTTGGAGGTCGTCTAGGTCTGGGGCTGGTATTCTGATTGGCAGAGTGCGGAATAACTATAGGATCCTTGGCAATATCATCATTTTGACTGCCGACAGTCTACCAAACCATGAGAATCGTAGTTTACTCCATTTATTTAGATCTTGTTTAATAGATTTATACATAGGGGGGTAATTTGCCTTGTATAGTGTCTTTGAGCTTGTGGTTAGATTAATCCCCAAATATCTGAGAAGGTGTTTGGCCCATTTAAATTCAAAGTTAGCCTCTATTAGCTTTTTGGTGTGTTCCGGGAGATGCACAGGTAATGCTTCACACTTCTCTAGGTTAATTTTATAGCCTGATATAGAGGAGAAGGAATAAAGGGTTTGGTAGAGGTTCGGAAGTGTTATCAATGCTCTTGACAGGGAGAGGAGGACATCGTCCGCGAAAAGTGTGAGTTTATACTCCTTCTGCTTTATTTTAATACTGGTTATATCGGGAGATCTTCTAATATGTTGGTCCAGGGGTTCTATGCACAGGGCAAACAGTAATGGAGACAGAGGACATCCCTGACGGGTCCCATTAAGGACAGCAAAGCTTTCGGACTGGTGGCCCATAGCTCTCACGCTCGCTGAGGGGGTGGAATATATATTTTGAATTGCGCTCATGAATTCTCCAGAAATGCCTATTTCTCTTGTTAAGTGTAGTCAGTCCACGGGTCATCCATTACTTATGGAATATATCTCTTCCTAACAGGAAGCTGCAAGAGGATCACCCAAGCAGAGCTGCTATATAGCTCCTCCCCTCACATGTCAAATTCAGTCATTCTCTTGCAGCCTAACTAAAGATAGGTCGCTGTGAGAGGTCTGTGGTGTTTTTTAACTTAGTTTATTTCTTCAATCAAAAGTTTGTTATTTTAAATGGCACCGGAGTGTGCTGTTTGTTCTCAGGCAGCATTAGAAGAAGAATCTGCCTGCGTTTTCTATGATCTTAGCAGACGTAACTAAGATCCACTGGCTGTTCTCATCTGAGGAGTGAGGTAACTTCAGAAAAGGGGAATAGCATGCAGGGCCCCCCTGCAAAAGAGGTATGTGCAGTAAATTATTTTTCTGAGGAATGGAATTGACTGAGAAAATACTGCTGATACCAATGTAACGTAAGTTCAGCCTTAAATGCAGTGATAGCGACTGGTATTAGGCTGATGAGTGTGTGTACACTGAATGTATTTTTCTAAGGAATGGAATTGACTCTGAAAATACTGTTAATACTGAAATAATGTATGAGCCTTAACTACAGTAAAAGCGACTGGTAGCAGGCTTATTAATAACACTTCATAACTTTTAAAATGTATGTTTAAAACGTTTACTGGCATGTTAATCGTTTTTTGTGAGGTACTTGGTGATAAAACTTATTGGGGCATGATTTTTACCACATGGCCATCTTTGTTTTCTGCATAGAAACAGTTATCTGAGCTTCCCCACTGTTGTAATATGAGTGGGAGGGGCCTATTTTAGCGCTTTTTTGCGCAGTAAAAATTCAGTCACAATCTGTCTACTTCATCCTCCATGATCCAGATCGTCTCTAGAGAGCTCAGGGGTCTTCAAAATTCATTTTGAGGGAGGTAATCAGTCACAGCAGACTTGTGACAGTGTGTTTTGACTGTGAGAAAAATGTTAATTATTAAATTGTTATCCGTTTTTGGGTATTAAGGTGTTAATCATCCATTTGCTAGTGGGTGCAATCCTTTGCTAACTTAATACATTTACTGTGAAAAATTGGTTGCTATAACTATTTTGGTTCATTGTTATTTCAACTGTGACAGTTTTTTGTGCTTCTTAAAGGCACAGTAGCGTTTTTTTATATTGCTTGTAAATTTATTTAGAAAAGTATTTCCAAGCTTGCTAGTCTCATTGCTAGTCTGTTTAAACATGTCTGACACAGATGAATCTCTTTGTTCACTATGTTTAAAGGCCAATGTGGAACCCAATAGAAATTTGTGTACTAATTGCATTGATGTTACTTTAAATAAAAGTCAATCTTTACATGTAAAGAAATTATCACCAGACAACGAGGGGGAAGTTATGCCGACTAACTTTCCTCACGTGTCAGTACCTTCGCCTCCCGCTCAGGAGGTGCGTGATTTTGTGGCGCCAAGTACATCAGGGAGGCCCTTACAAATCACTTTGCAAGACATGGCTACTGTTATGACAGAAGTATTATCTAAATTGCCAGAATTAAGAGGCAAGCGCGATAGCTCTGGGTTAAGGACAGAGCGCGCGGATGAGGTGAGAGCCATGTCAGATACTGCGTCACAGTTTGCAGAACGTGAAGACGGAGAGCTTCATTCTGTGGGTGACGGATCTGATCCAGGGAGACTGGATTCAGAGATTTCTAATTTTAAATTTAAGCTTGAGAACCTCCGTATATTGCTAGGGGAGGTATTAGCGGCTCTGAATGATTGAATGAACACGGTTGCAATTCCAGAAAAATTATGTAGGTTGGATAGATACTATGCGGTACCGGTGTGTACTGACGTGTTTCCTATACCTAAAAGGCTTACAGAGATTATTAGCAAGGAGTGGGATAGACCCGGTGTGCCTTTTTCCCCTCCTCCCATATTTAGGAAAATGTTTCCTATAGACCCTACCACACGAGACTTATGGCAGACGGTCCCTAAGGTGGAGGGAGCGGTTTCTACTTTAGCTAAGCGTACCACTATTCCGGTGGAGGATAGTTGTGCCTTTTCAGATCCAATGGATAAAAAATTAGAAGGTTACCTTAAGAAAATGTTTGTTCAACAAGGTTTTATCTTACAGCCCCTTGCATGCATTGCGCCTGTCACTGCTGCGGCGGCGGCATTCTGGTTTGAGTCTCTGGAAGAGGCCATTCGCACAGCTCCATTGGATGAAATTATGAACAAGCTTAAAGCACTTAAGCTAGCTAACGCATTTGTTTCTGATGCCGTCGTACATTTAACCAAACTTACGGCTAAGAACTCCGGATTCGCCATCCAAGCGCGCAGAGCGCTATGGCTTAAATCCTGGTCAGCTGACGTGACTTCTAAATCTAAATTGCTTAATATTCCTTTCAAAGGGCAGACCTTATTCGGGCCCGGCTTGAAAGAAATTATCGCTGACATTACGGGAGGTAAGGGCCATGCTCTACCTCAGGGCAGGGCCAAATCAAAGGCCAAACAGTCTAATTTTCGTGCCTTTCGTAACCTCAAGGCAGGAGCAGCATCAACTTCCTCCGCTCCAAAACAGGAAGGAGCTGTTGCTCGTTACAGACAAGGCTGGAAAACTAACCAGTCCTGGAACAAGGGCAAGCAGGCCAGAAAACCTGCTGCTGCCCCTAAGACAGCATGAAGAGAGGGCCCCCTATCCGGAAACGGATCTAGTGGGGGGCAGACTTTCTCTCTTCGCCCAGGCTTGGGCAAGAGATGTCCAGGATCCCTGGGCGTTGGAGATCATATCTCAGGGATATCTCCTGGACTTCAAAACTTCTCCTCCACGAGGGAGATTTCATCTTTCAAGGTTATCAGCAAACCAAATAAAGAAAGAGGCGTTTCTACGCTGTGTACAAGACCTCTTACTAATGGGAGTGATCCACCCAGTTCCGCGGACGGAACACGGGCAAGGATTCTATTCAAATCTATTTGTGGTTCCCAAGAAAGAGGGAACCTTCAGACCAATCTTGGACTTAAAAATCCTAAACAAATTCCTAAGAGTTCCATCATTCAAAATGGAAACTATTCGAACCATCCTTCCCATGATCCAAGAGGGTCAGTACATGACCACAGTGGACTTAAAGGATGCCTACCTTCACATACCGATTCACAAGGATCATTATCGGTACCTAAGATTTGCTTTCCTAGACAGGCATTACCAGTTTGTAGCTCTTCCCTTCGGATTAGCTACGGCTCCAAGAATCTTTACAAAAGTTCTGGGCTCACTTCTGGCGGTACTAAGACCGCGAGGCATTGCGGTGACTCCGTACCTAGACGACATTCTGATACAAGCGTCAAGTTTTCAAACTGCCAAGTCTCATACAGAGATAGTTCTGGCATTTCTGAGGTCGCATGGGTGGAAGGTGAACGTGGAAAAGAGTTCTCTATCACCACTTACAAGGGTTCCCTTTCTAGGGACTCTTATAGATTCTGTAGAGATGAAAATTTACCTGACAGAGGCCAGGTTATCAAAACTTCTAAATGCTTGCCGTGTCCTTCATTCCATTCCACACCCGTCAGTAGCTCAGTGCATGGAAGTAATCGGCTTAATGGTAGCGGCAATGGACATAGTACGATTTGCGCGCCTGCATCTCAGACCGCTGCAATTGTGCATGCTAAGTCAGTGGGATTACTCAGATTTGTCCCCCCTGCTAAATCTGGATCAAGAGACCAGAGATTCTCTTCTATGGTGGCTTTCTCGGCCACATCTGTCCAAGGGGATGACCTTTTGCAGGCCAGATTGGACGATTGTAACAACAGACGCCAGCCTTCTAGGCTGGGGCGCTGTTTGGAACTCCCTGAAGGCTCAGGGACTATGGACTCAGGAGGAGAAACTCCTCCCAATAAATATTCTGGAATTAAGAGCAATATTCAATGCTCTCCTAGCTTGGCCTCAGTTAGCAACTCTGAGGTTCATCAGATTTCAGTCGGACAACATCACGACTGTGGCTTACATCAACCATCAAGGGGGAACCAGAAGTTCCCTAGCGATGTTGGAAGTCTCAAAGATAATTCGCTTGGCAGAGTCTCACTCTTGCCACCTGTCAGCGATTTACATCCCAGGCGTGGAGAACTGGGAGGCGGATTTTCTAAGTCGCCAGACTTTTCATCCGGGGGAGTGGGAACTTCATCCGGAGGTCTTTGCTCAACTGATTCATCGTTGGGGCAAACCAGATCTGGATCTCATGGCGTCTCGCCAGAACGCCAAGCTTCCTTGTTACGGATCCAGGTCCAGGGACCCGTGAGCGGTGCTGATAGATGCTCTGACAGCCCCTTGGGTCTTCAACATCGCTTATGTGTTTCCACCATTCCCGATGCTTCCTCGTTTGATTGCCAAGATCAAACAGGAGAGAGCTTCGGTGATTCTGATAGCGCCTGCGTGGCCACGCAGGACCTTGTATGCAGACCTAGTGGACATGTCGTCCTGTCCACCGTGGTCTCTGCCTCTGAGACGGGACCTTCTAATTCAGGGTCCTTTCAACCATCCAAATCTAATTTCTCTGAGGCTGACTGCATGGAGATTGAACGCTTGATTCTATCAAAGCGTGGCTTCTCGTAGTCGGTTATTGATACCTTAATACAGGCTAGGAAGCCTGTTACCAGAAAAATTTACCATAAGATATGGCGTAAATATTTATATTGGTGCGAATCCAAGAGTTACTCATGGAGTAAGGTTAGGATTCCTAGGATATTGTCCTTTCTACAAGAGGGTTTAGAAAAGGGCTTATCTGCTAGTTCGTTAAAGGGACAGATTTCTGCTCTGTCTATTCTTCTACACAAACGTCTGGCTGAAGTTCCAGACGTTCAGGCTTTTTGTCAGGCTTTAGCTAGGATTAAGCCTGTGTTTAAGACTGTTGCTCCGCCGTGGAGCTTAAACTTAGTTCTTAACGTTCTTCAAGGCGTTCCATTTGAACCCCTTCATTCCATTGATATCAAGCTGTTATCCTGGAAGGTTCTGTTTTTGATGGCTATTTCCTCGGCTCGAAGAGTCTCTGAGTTATCTGCCTTACATTGTGATTCTCCTTATCTGATTTTTCATTCAGACAAGGTAGTTCTGCGTACTAAACCTGGGTTCTTACCTAAGGTAGTTACTAACAGGAATATCAATCAAGAGATTGTTGTTCCATCACTGTGTCCTAACCCTTCTTCAAAGAAGGAACGACTTTTACATAATCTGGACGTAGTCCGTGCCCTGATGTTCTATTTGCAGGCAACTAAAGATTTTCGTCAAACTTCTTCCCTGTTTGTCGTTTACTCTGGACAGAGAAGAGGTCAAAAGGCTTCGGCTACCTCTCTCTCTTTTTGGCTTCGTAGCATAATACGTTTAGCCTATGAGACTGCTGGACAGCAGCCTCCTGAAAGGATTACAGCTCATTCTACTAGAGCTGTGGCTTCCACCTGGGCCTTTAAAAATGAGGCCTCTGTTGAACAGATTTGCAAGGCTGCAACTTGGTCTTCACTTCACACTTTTTCAAAATTTTCAAAATTTTACACTTTTGCTTCTTCGGAGGCTATTTTTGGGAGAAAGGTACTACAGGCAGTGGTTCCTTCTGTTTAATGTTCCTGCCTTGTCCCTCCCTTCATCAGTGTACTTTAGCTTTGGTATTGGTATTCCATAAGTAATGGATGACCCGTGGACTGACTACACTTAACAAGAGAAAACATAATTTATGCTTACCTGATAAATTTATTTCTCTTGTAGTGTAGTCAGTCCACGGCCCGCCCTGTCTTTAAGGCAGATCTAAATTTTAATTAAACTCCAGTCACCACTGCACCCTATGGTTTCTCCTTTCTTGTCTGGTTTTGGTCGAATGACTGAATATGACATGTGAGGGGAGGAGCTATATAGCAGCTCTGCTTGGGTGATCCTCTTGCAGCTTCCTGTTAGGAAGAGATATATTCCATAAGTAATGGATGACCCGTGGACTGACTACACTACAAGAGAAATAAATTTATCAGGTAAGCATAAATTATGTTTTTAGTTAACACTGCCTGCATATATGTCCAATCAACTCTGTCAAACGCCTTCTCCGCATCCAGAGAGAGGAGCAGAGAAGGCGTTTTTGTTTCATGCATATAGTCAATTAGGGACACCATTCTCCTGACGTTGTCTGGCGCTTCTCTATTTTGAATGAAGCCAACCTGGTCCGGGTGGACCAGTTTGGGAAGTAGGGGTTTGAGTCGATTAGCTAAGATTTTTGTGAAAATTTTAAGGTCCTGGTTTATGAGGGATATTGGCCTGTAGTTCTGACACAACGTCTTGTCTTTACCTGGTTTCGGGAGTACTATAATTTTTAGCGTTTAACAATTCAGATGGGATCCTATGGCCTTTTAGGATAGAGTTACAGAATTGTACAATATGTTTAGTGAGAGTTGGTTTGAATTGTTTGTAATAGTGCCCTGGGAACCCGTCAGGGCCTGCTGCCTTGCTTGGTTTTAAATCTTTAAGAACCCCTAGGACCTCTCTGACTGTAATGTCGGCATTCAAGGAGTCTAGTTCTTGTTTGCTTATCTTGGGTAAGGCTGCCTCCTCTAGGAAGATGTCTAGGGAGTTCCGTGTAGTTTCTTTTTTAGTTACTTTCTGACCGTCATATAAGGATCCATAGTATGTTGCAAATGAGGCAACTATATCTTTGGGGTTTGACGTTAGGACCCCCTGAGAGTTATATAGGGAGGGGATTGACATGTCTCTAGTTCTATTCCTAATTTTATAGGCCATGAATTTTTCTGGTTTATTTGCGTAGAGAAAATATTTAGATTGAAGTCTAAGCCCTGCTCTGGATGATTGGTCAGAAAGTAGTTTGTCGAGTGCTTGTCGTTTATCTAGTAGTGATTTATAAAGACTAGGTGAGCCAGACAGTTTGTGACGTTTCTCTAGGTTAGCTATGTCCCGTTGAAGTGAGTCAAAAAAAGTTTTTGCTTTACGTTTAGCATGTGACTTAATTTGAATTGAATCAACAATCCCCTTATGACTGATTTATGAGCTGCCCACACCTGTATAGGGTTGTTTACTGTATTCAAGTTGAGGTTCCAGTATTCCTCCATGTGTTTAAGAACCGTCTCTTTGTGGTTTGGGTATTTTAATGATAAGGGGTCAAATGACCAACTTTTGGTATTGTTGTATGGGAGAATCCCTTTCATCTTTAGTGAGACTATTGAGTGGTCGGACCACACACATGGTTGAATAGAGGAAGATACTAAATTTGCTGTCAGGATCTGACTTGAAAAAATATAGTCTAAGCGGAAGTATTTGCGGTGTGCTGTGGAATAAAATGTGTGGTCAGCTGTGATGCCATATAGGGCCTTCCATGTATCCAGTAAGTTGTGCCCTGCCATGGTGTTAAGAATTGAGAGAACCTTTTTATTCATTCTATGTTGAGCAGCTGTGAGAGGGATGTTTGAAGTTTGGGTCTGTGTGTATAGAGAGACGTTAAAGTCACCTGCCAAGAAAATTCTAGTTGCATTCCAACTAGTAAGGAGGTAGGATAGATTAGTGAAGAACTGCTCTTGATGCTCATTTGGGGCGTATACATTACAAAAGATTATTTCTATTTCATTGATAGTGCCTTTGATGATGAGGAATCTACCTTCCTTGTCTATGATGGAGTCAGTGTGGTGGAAGTTTAGGGAGGAGTGATAACCGTCGAATGATAATGTAAAGGGAATTGTTTCTCCCAGTATTTCGGGATCTGAGAGGCCATGAAATTGGTCTCTTGCAAAAATATGACATTAGCCCCTAGGAGTTTGTATTGTGACATAGCCTTCCTTCTTTTTATATCTGAATTAAGACCTCTCACATTGTGTGAGACTAGTGTGATGTTGGTACTAGCCATCTAAATGTTTGAATGGTGTCCTGGAGTCATTATGTATTGGTGCATTTTCAGTTACCTGACCCCTCGTGTGAGACCTATCTGAATTTGACGAATCCGAGATTCCTATACGGATGACAACCCTGCTTCTGCGTGACCGGAGCATCTGTGGTCGTTTTGGGAGTAAGGGTGAGGAGAAGAGAAGGGAGATGGAGAAAGAGAAATTCTGATAGAGAAAGAGGAAAAGAAAATACAACAGGTTAATCATGTTAAACATTACATTTTCAACCCATGTTGTTAAACCTGGAATAAATAACAAAAAAATTATATCTTGACTAAACATAAAAAACATCTTCTAGGGGGAGTTTGAGTCCGAGGAGGCGTCACCTATCCACCCTCTTAGTGCCTAAAGTGAACATATCAAAAGAGGTTTTCCTAAGAATATAGTGCTAACAGTGTAAACATAAGTTCCAGCCTTTCTGTCCCCAATTCCTTGAACATTAAATAACCTTAATGAGAGTTGGCCCCTTCTAACTATACTAGGTTCCAGCCTAACAATAAACATAATAATTTCCTAAAACCATAACATTGCTGATGTATGGCAGCTACGGGTTTTAGTTGGGGAGCATGTGAGATTAATCATCGTGCCCCACTATCTAGGATTTCTCGGATGAGACATAGAGGAAATTAGTTCAAAAAGGTTCATATTGAACTCGTCAAGTGTTCTTAGATTTCTTTGTGGGGATTCTTGCCCACTGAGATCTCTGTGACTTCATGGGTATCCTCTGTGGTTTCGGCATTTCAGTGGATGATGAAGGTCCTTGAATAGGGGGTATTTCTAGATCTAAAGCTTCACAAATATCTGGAATCCCCTCTGCGTCTGATTGTCAATAGCTTATTGTCCTTTGAGATGTGGAGAGCAAATGGGTATCCCCACCTGTACTGGATCTGATTTTTCCTTAAGAGAGTTGTGAGAGGTCTCAAAGCTCCCCTTCTCTGTAAAGTTCTGTTACTAAGATCCTGGAAAAAGGGACCATCATTTTATGAAAGAAAACAAGTAATGCTTACCTGATAAATTATTTTCTTTCAGAATGATGATGGTCCACAGGCCCCGCCCATTTCAGTGTTTTGGCATCAGTTCTAATGACACCTTCCTATATGTTTCCTATTCTCTATTCGGTGATATGCTAAACTAAGAGAGAGATGGGAGAAGGAGGGATGTCAATCTCTGATATGGTTTCTTGACCTCCTCCTAGTGGCGGGAAATATATTCCATATGTTATGGAGGACTGTGGACCATCATTATCATTCCAAAAGAAAAGTTAATTTATCAGATAAGCATAAATTTTGTTTTTATCTGTGTAAGTCTAGGGCACAATAACATCTGCATGTCGGATATCGCAGATGCACATAATAGACTTTTATGGGATGCGCTGAAAGATAGTGGATTTCTTCACTATGGTGTATCGAGAGATACGTTTAAAACACTGTACACCTACACACACATGCATAAATATGTATACACATATATACATACACACATACAAATACACAGCTCTTCCCAGTCCATCACCTGTCCTATACCATCCCTCTAAATCACTGTTAAATCAGTTAGGTTTTTTTCTCAATAAAAAAGCTTGATTTTACATTTAATATGTATAAATATGAGTAAAGGACTTTATCTGAATATATTTTACATGTGTTTTGTTGTGCATATTTTCAACCATTCATACTTTACTTCAGGTCTAAGTAAATGACGTCCGCATTAAGATGTTCTGATAAACCTTTTTTCTCTTGCAAGGTGTATCCAGTCCACGGATCATCCATTACTTGTGGGATATTCTCCTTCCCAACAGGAAGCTGCAAGAGGATCACCCACAGCAGAGCTGTCTATATAGCTCCTCCCCTAACTGCCACCTCCAGTCATTCTCTTGCAGCTCTCGACAAGCATGGAAGCAGTTAGAGAGATGTGGTGTAATTTAGTTGTTTTTCTTCAATTCAAAAGTTTGTTATTTTCAAATGGTACCGGAGTTGTACTATTTTGGTCTCAGGCAGAAAATAGAAGAAGAATCTGCCTGTGGTCTCTAATGATCTTAGCAGGTTGTAACTAAGATCCATTGCTGTTCTCACACATAACTGAAGAGAGAGGTAACTTCAGCTTGGGGAATGGCGTGCAGGGTATCCTGCTATGAGGTATGTGCAGTCTAAATTTTTCTAGAGAAATGTATATGCTAGAAAATGCTGTTGATACTGGATTTATTTAAGGTAAGCCTGATTACAGTGATTTAATAACGACTAGTATCATGCTTACTATTAGAGGTAACACTCTTATTATTTTTTCAAATTACTGAAATATTAAACGTTTGCTGGGAGTGCTTAAATGTTTTTTATATGCCTTTTGGTGATAAACTTTATTGGGGCCTAGTTTTTTCCACATGGCTGGCTTAAATTTGCCTAGGGATAGTTTGTTAGGCCTCTCACTGTGTAGACAGGAAGTGGGAGGGGCCTGATTTCGCGCCTAATTGCGCATTAGCTTTTGCAGACTGAGACATCCAGTTTCCTTGAAGGAGTTCCCTGAATGCTATAGGACCTCTCTGAAGGGTTTTTGTGCTTTCTAAAGTCGTTTGTATGGCAAGGTAGGGCCACAGCAGAGCTGTGGCAGTTTGTTGTGACTGTTAAAAAACGTCTATTTCGTTTTTTTGATCCGTTTTTGAAACTAAGGGGTTAATCATCCATTTGCAAGTGGGTGCAATGCTCTGTTAGCCTATTATACACACTGTAAAAAGTTTGTTTGTTTTACTGCTTTTTTTCACTGTTTTTCAAATTCTGACCTTTTTTATTGCTTGTTAACTTTCTGTAAAGTGTTTTCCAAGCTTGCTGGTCTCATTGCTAGTCTGTTTAAACATGTCTGACATAGAGGAAGCTCCTTGTTCATTATGTTTAGAAGCCATGGTGGAACCCCCTCTTAGAATGTGTACCAAATGTACTGATTTCACTTTAAGTTATAAAGACCATATTCTGTCTTTAAAAGATTTATCACCAGAGGAATCTGACAAGGGGGAAGTTATGCCGACTAACTCGCCCCACGTGTCAGAGCCTTTGACTCCCGCTCAAGGGACTCACGCTCAAGAGGCGCCAAGTACATCTAGCGCGCCCATGGCGTTTACTTTACAAGACATGGCGGCAGTCATGGATAATACACTGTCAGCGGTATTATCCAGACTACCTGGGTTACGAGGAAAGCGAGACAGCTCTGGGGTTAGAAGAAATACAGAGCACTCTGACGCTTTAGTAGCTATGTCTGATACCCCCTCACAATATGCAGAAGCTGAGGAAGGAGAGCTTCTTTCTGTGGGTGATGTTTCTGACTCAGGGAAGATGATTCAACCTGATTCTGATATGGCAACATTTAAATTTAAGCTTGAACACCTCCGCGTGTTGCTCAGGGAGGTTTTAGCTACTCTGAATGACTGTGACACCATTGCAGTGCCAGAGAAATTGTGCAGATTGGATAAATACTATGCAGTGCCTGTTTACACTGATGTTTTTCCAATACCTAAAAGGTTTTCAGAAATTATTACTAAGGAATGGGATAGACCAGGTGTACCGTTCTCTCCCCCTCCTATTTTTAGAAAAATTGTTTCCAATAGATGCCGCCACACGGGACTTATGGCAAACGGTCCCTAAGGTTGAGGGAGAAGTTTCTACCCTAGCTAAGCGTACTACTATCCCCGTCGAGGACAGTTGTGCTTTCTTAGATCCAATGGATAAAAAGTTAGAGGGTTACCTTAAGAAAATGTTTATTCAACAAGGTTTTATTCTACAGCCTCTTGCATGCATTGCCCCAGTCACTGCTGCGGCGGCCTTCTGGTTTGAGTCTCTGGAAGAGGCTTTACAGGTAGAGATATACTTGACAAAGCTTAGAGCACTTAAGCTAGCCAATTCATTTGTTTCTGATGCCATTGTTCATTTGACTAAACTAACGGCTAAGAATTCTGGTTTTTGCTATTCAGGCGCGTAGGGCGCTATGGCTTAATTCATGGTCAGCTGACGTTACTTCAAAGTCTAAGCTTCTTAATATTCCCTTCAAGGGGCAGACCCTATTCGGGCCTGGTTTGAAGGAGATCATTTCTGATATCACGGGAGGAAAAGGTCATGCCCTCCCTCAGGACAGGTCTAATAAATCAAGGTCCAAACAGATTAATTTTCGTGCCTTTCGAAACTTTAAGACGAGTGCGGCATCAACTTCCTCTAATACAAAACAAGAGGGAACTTTTGCCCAGTCCAAGTTGGTCTGGAGACCTAACCAGGCTTGGAACAAAGGTAAGCAGGCCAAAAAGCCTGCTGCTGCCTCTAAGACAGCATTAAGGATTGGCCCCCGATCCGGTAATGGATCTAGTAGGGGGCAGACTTTCTCTCTTCGCCCAGGCATATCTTCTGGACTTCAAAGCTTCCCCTCCAAAAAGGGAGATTTCACCTTTCACAATTATCTGCAAACCAGATAAAGAGAGAGGCATTCTTACATTGTGTCCAAGACCTCCAAGTTATGGGAGTGATCCATCCAGTTCCAAAAAAAGGAACAGGGACAAGGCTTTTATTCAAATCTGTTTGTGGTTCCCAAGAAGGAGGGAACCTTCAGACCAATCTTAGATCTCAAGATCCTAAACAAATTTCTCAGGGTCCCATCATTCAAGATGGAGACTATTCGTACCATCCTACCTATGATCCAGGAGGGTCAATACATGACTACAGTGGATTTAAAGGATGCTTATCTTCACAATCCGATTCACAAAGATCATCATCGGTTTCTCAGGTTTGCCTTCCTGGACAGGCATTACCAGTTTGTAGCTCTTCCCTTTGGGTTAGCTACAGCTCCAAGAATCTTTACGAAGGTTCTGGGGTCACTTGTGGCGGTCCTAAGGCTGCGGGGCATAGCAGTGGCCCCTTATTTAGATGACATTCTGATACAGGCGTCAAATTTCCAAATTGCCAAGTCTCATACGGACATAGTTCTGGCATTTCTGAGGTCGCACGGGTGGAAAGTGAACGAAGAGAAGAGTTCTCTATCCCCTCTCACAAGAGTTTCCTTTCTGGGAACTCTGATAGATTCTGTAGAAATGAGGATTTACCTGAACGAGACCAGGTTATCAAAACTTCTAAATTCATGCCGTGTTCTTTACTCTACTTCTCGCCCTTCGGTGGCTCAGTGTATGGAAGTAATCGGCTTAATGGTAGCGGCAATGGACATAGTGCCGTTTGCCCGCCTACATCTCATCTCTCTGCATGCTCAGTCAATGGAATGGGGATTACACAGATTTGTCCCCTCTACTAAATCTGGATCAAGAGACCAGGGATTCTCTTCTCTGGTGGCTATCTCGGGTCCATCTGTCCAAAAGTATGACCTTTCGCAGGCCAGATTGGACAATAGTAACGACAGATGCCAGCCTTCTAGGCTGGGGGGCAGTCTGGAACTCCCTGAAGGCTCAGGGATCGTAGACTCAGGAGGAGACCCTCCTTCCAATAAACATTCTGGAACTAAGAGCGATATTCAATGCTCTTCAGGCTTGGCCTCAGCTAGCGACAATGAGGTTCATCAGATTTCAGTCGGACAACATCACGACTGTGGCTTACATCAACCATCAAGGGGGAACAAGGAGTTCCCTAGCGATGTTGGAAGTTTCAAAGATAATTCGTTGGGCAGAGACTCACTCTTGCCACCTATCAGCTATCCATATCCCAGGTGTAGAGTTTTTACCTAAGGTGGTATCTAATAAGAATATCAATCAGGAGATTGTAGTTCTGTCACTGTGTCCTAATCCTTCTTCAAAGAAGGAACGTCTTTTACACAATCTTGACATGGTTCGTGCTTTAAAGTTTTATTTACAAGCTACTAAAGATTTTCGTCAAACATCTGCTTTGTTTGTTGTTTACTCTGGACAGAGGAGAGGCCAAAAGGCTTCGGCAACTTCTCTTTCGTTTTGGCTAAGAAGTATAATACGCTTAGCTTATGAGACTGCTGGCCAGCAGCCTCCTGAAAGGATTACAGCTCATTCTACTAGAGCTGTGGCTTCCACATGGGCGAAAGGTTTTACAGGCAGTGGTACCTTCCGTTTAAGTACCTGCCTTGTCCCCCCCTTCATCCGTGTACTTTAGCTTTGGTATTGGTATCCCACAAGTAATGGATGATCCGTGGACTGGATACACCTTACAAGAGAAAACATAATTTATGCTTGCCTGATAAATTTATTTCTCTTGTGGTGTATCCAGTCCACGGCCCGCCCTGTCATTTTAAGGCAGGTATATTTTATTTTTAAACTACAGTCACCACTGCACCCTATGGTTTCTCCTTTCTCTTGCTTGTCTTCGGTTGAATGACTGGAGGTGGCAGTTAGGGGAGGAGCTATATAGACAGCTCTGCTGTGGGTGATCCTCTTGCAACTTCCTGTTGGGAAGGAGAATATCCCACAAGTAATGGATGATCCGTGGACTGGATACACCACAAGAGAAATAAATGTATCAGGTAAGCATAAATTATGTTTTCAACCACCATTTGTAATACCAGATTGCACTGTTCTTTGTGCAAGGTCAGGCTAAGGATAACGCACCTTGCTAAGCTAGAGGTTGTGATCCACTTGTAATCTAGCCCAATAGAGCTACTATGTTTTGCTCCACTTGTAATCTAAGCCTTAGTAATTACTTCACTGTTCAAAACAGTGTTAATGTGATGGGTGGTCTTGATGAAAAGATACAGTTTCTTAAAGGGACAGTCAACACAAGAATTTTTGTTGTTTAAAAAGAAAGTTAATCCCTTTATTACCCATTCCCCAGTTTTGCATAACCAACACTGTTATAGAAATACACTTTTTACCTCTGTGTTTACCTTGTATCTATGCTTCTGCAAACTGCCCCCTTATTTCAGTTCTTTTGACAGACTTGTATTTTCGTAAAATCAGTGCTCACTCCAGGGTAACTTTACGTGCATGAGCTCAATGTTATCTATATGAAACACGTGACCTTATGCACTCTAGTGGTCAAAATGCTTTCAGATTAGAGGCAGTCTTCAAGGTCTAAGAATTTAGCATATGAACCTCCTAGGTTTATCTTTCAACTAAGAATAAGAGAACAAAGCAAAATTGGTGATAAAAGTAAATTGGAAAGTTGTTTAAAATTACATTCCCTATTTAAATCATGAAAGTTTTTTTTGGACTTGACTGTCCCTTTAATGTCTGTTTTTTGTCATTTAGCAGGAGTCTTAAATTGTCATATTCAGAGGTCTTGAGTAAGTTTCTTTACTTGGAGAATAGTTGTACAATGACACCAATAAACAATGTTTGTGAAAAGTGTATTCTACTTTCTAAAGTGTTCTGTAATGTTCAACACATGTTACTTTTGATAACAGAAGACTGGAAAATCATTGACAGATAAAAACTGTACAAAGCTATTCAGGCAAGTACAATAGGCCTTAGTTTTGTTTCTTACTACACAGTTTCTGAATAGTGCCATTAATATTAATAATATAAGGTAATGTACGACGCTGGTAAAACAAAGAATTCATGTGGCTGCAATCACAGTCAGAGTATAAATTGTGAATAAACCAGAACTATCATAAAACCTAAAGGCCATGAGCACCCTATGCCAATACCAGTAACCCCCTTCCATCACTTGTACCTATTAGTGCACCCTTCTGTAATCCCACTTCCCCCCAATGGGCAGTAACGCCCACTTTGGGAATCACTGCTCTATTAAAAAAGCATGACATTTAGTTTTGACTTTAGTTTCCCTTTAAGACATTTTTTTAGGTGTCTTTTAAAAACCTGTCATTTTGGCCAAGAGTTTGGCCTTTAAATAGTTTGCATAGCTTTTTGCCGGGAAGATAGTGAATATCATGTCAAACTTTAAAACAGTCAGTCCCTGCATAGTAAGATTAAATGTAATAGCTTCTGCTTCAGTCTTTCACAGTTTAAATGGGCATTAAACATTCCTCTCATTTTCTTGAGAAAACACAGTTTAAAAATATTTTTTGCATTAAAAAGATTAAGTTAAAACTCTTTATTTTGATGCTAATAGGAATCGTCTGTGTGTAATTGAACCCTGGGGGCTGATTCCTCATTGGCTGATAAGCAGAACACACACTGCTCTATTAAAGGACAGTGTCATGCCTCCCAAACAGAACATCAAAAATACCTTGAATGTCTGTTTAACTGTGTACAGTTTACTTCTTCAATCAGCATTGCAGCATAGCAAAATAAATGTTGTGTTTTTTGTATTATAAATAATTATTTAGTTCTCTCCCAAGTATATTTATGTTGCCTTGAATATGTCTCGTTTGTTAAGTTGACTTTTATAATAAGCAAGGAAAGTCTAATGTCTTCACTAATTTCTCCACTGTTTAATGTTAGCATATATTTAGTTTAACCTTTGAAATGCCAAAGTCTGAGTGTCAGGACGAAATGGGGTCAGTGTTATGTTCTTGTGCTCAGTCTGAGACATAGATAAACCAAACTTGGCAAATGCTGCTATAGATCTAAGGAGATAAAATGAATCCACTTTATTAGTTAAGCAGGCCATATGTGTGTTTCATATATTCTAACCATATTTAGCATTCGTAAATATATATAGCATCCACATGATAGACAACAGAATAAAAAATACAGTAGGTTTTGTGAATACTTACCTTGTTTCTCTTCACAGTCTTTGGCACTTCGAATCGATACGATCATTCAAGGAAAAATTGATCAAAGCGACAGAGGTGTAATTTACACAGAAGCATTTGTGGCACGTCATAGGGCTCGTATCCGTGGGCTTTTCACAGCCATTACAAAGTAAGATGCTTTTTTTTTTCTTTTTTCCCCTCAGGCACATTTTTAATTTAACCCTTTCACTTCTGATCCATTTTATAATCATGTGCAAAACCATTTGTTTTTGTCTTTTGTGCTCTTTGTATTAATATCAACTTTAATGAATTTTATATGTAACCTTGCAAGTTGTTCATTTAAGGAATATTAAACATTAAAAACATTTCATACAAATCGGTCTAATTATGGACACCTTCATTTTGCAACCTAGGTTTCATTGCAGATATCTGAAGTAGAGATGCTGTATGAGTGCAATCTTGTCAGCACTGGAATGCAAGGAAAGCTAGAGACAATTTGCTAGTTTGCGGATACACGATAATTAATCAACCATTACATGTGGCTGCTTATTGTTACCGCAAGCTCGCTGTAGCAATTAGCGCTTATAAAATTAACCAGAGATCAGATCTCTGGTTCATTTTATAAATGCTCCAAAATACTGTCTAGTGTATTCTATTAAAAAATATAGATAGCAGCATCTTTATTTTTTAATAAAATTACTGCACCAGGCAGTATTTTGGGACTAAAGTTGGTGGGAGTGTGGTGTTAGAAAGAAAAAAAAATGGCACTGAAAAGTGCCTTTACATAGCATGTCTATAGGAATTGTGTGTGTATATACACATATTAACACATAATATATATATGTATATAATCATATACATGTATAAAAATTTATTCCATCCCCATTTGCTGCGCAATGTTCTAACGGCATCAGAACGAGGCTCCCATTGGAGCCTATGGAAGCGCACTCTTGTGAGCACAATGCTTCCCAGCAATGTGAATGTGAGGTCACGTTCGACTTGCTATGAACTTCTAATACCAGCGCACATTAGCATGCCCTGGTATAACATAATGCAGCGCAAATATCGCTTTCATGAAAGCGATGTTTAGTACTCCACTTGTAATCTGGCCCTAAATATATTAAGGGTGTAATGTCCCTTTAAATAAAAATAAGATAAAGTATAAGTTAAAATATAATCCGTGCTGCTCTGTGGTGCCACTCCTGACTTCCTATGAAGCACATCTACACAAATGTCTTGATGTTAGAATTAAATGTCCTGCCCAGATCATTTTCCCTCTAAAGCAAATAGGTAAGTGATTTCGTCTGTGCTCAGAAGTTTTCTTGTTTTTTTACTGCTAGTTTTCTGTTTCTGCTTTTTTGTAGCTCTTAGCCCAGAAATACTACTCTGCTGCAAAAGAATTGCATTTGTTATAAGCATGCTTTGGTATCTTTTTTGATAAGAATCTTTGAAGGAAAATTCACATGGATCGTGCCTTTGTATAACGTTGTTATTGGACCCACTAGTTCTGGTCAAAATTGAAATGCACATAGATTAATTATATCTTTGGATAAAACATATTTACAATATACATAAATTGGCAAAAGTGCCAGTAAAAGCTATCACAGCTTTAGTGCTAACATTTCTCCAACATTGGTGTGTCCGGTCCACGGCGTCATCCTTACTTGTGGGATATTCTCTTCCCCAACAGGAAATGGCAAAGAGTCCCAGCAAAGCTGGTCACATGATCCCTCCTAGGCTCCGCCCACCCCAGTCATTCTCTTTGCCGTTGCACAGGCAACATCTCCACGGAGATGGTTAAGAGTTTTTTGGTGTTTAAATGTAGTTTTATTCTTCTATCAAGTGTTTGTTATTTTAAAATAGTGCTGGTATGTACTATTTACTCTGAAACAGAAAAGGATGAAGATTTCTGTTTGTAAGAGGAAGATGATTTTAGCAGACAGTAACTAAAATCGATTGCTGTTTCCACACAGGACTGTTGAGATGAAGTAACTTCAGTTGGGGGAAACAGTTAGCAGACTTTTCTGCTTAAGGTATGACTAGCCATATTTCTAACAAGACCATGTAATGCTGGAAGGCTGTCATTTCCCCTCATGGGGACCGGTAAGCCATTTTCTTAGTTAAACATAAAAGAATAAAGGGCTTCAAAAAGGGCTTAAAAACTGGTAGACATTTCTCCAACATAGGTGTGTCCGGTCCACGGCGTCATCCTTACTTGTGGGATATTCTCTTCCCCAACAGGAAATGGCAAAGAGCCCAGCAAAGCTGGTCACATGATCCCTCCTAGGCTCCGCCTACCCCAGTCATTCTCTTTGCCGTTGTACAGGCAACATCTCCACGGAGATGGCTTAGAGTTTTTTAGTGTTTAACTGTAGTTTTTATTATTCAATCAAGAGTTTGTTATTTTAAAATAGTGCTGGTATGTACTATTTACTCAGAAACAGAAAAGAGATGAAGATTTCTGTTTGTATGAGGAAAATGATTTTAGCACCGTAACTAAAATCCATGGCTGTTCCACACAGGACTGTTGAGAGCAATTAACTTCAGTTGGGGGAACAGTGTGCAGTCTCTTACTGCTTGAGGTATGACACATTCTAACAAGACGATGTAATGCTGGAAGCTGTCATTTTCCCTATGGGATCCGGTAAGCCATGTTTATTAAGATAGTAAATAAGGGCTTCACAAGGGCTTATTAAGACTGTAGACTTTTTCTGGGCTAAATCGATTCATTATTAACACATATTTAGCCTTGAGGAATCATTTATTCTGGGTATTTTGATATGATTATATCGGCAGGCACTGTTTTAGACACCTTATTCTTTAGGGGCTTTCCCTAATCATAGTCAGAGCCTCATTTTCGCGCCGGTATGGCGCACTTGTTTTTGAGGACAGCATGGCATGCAGCTGCATGTGTGTGGAGCTCTGATACATAGAAAAGTCTTTCTGAAGGCATCATTTGGTATCGTATTCCCCTTTGGGCTTGGTTGGGTCTCAGCAAAGCAGATTCCAGGGACTGTAAAGGGGTTAAATATAAAAACGGCTCCGGTTCCGTTATTTTAAGGGTTAAAGCTTCCAAATTTGGTGTGCAATACTTTTAAGGCTTTAAGACACTGTGGTGAAATTTTGGTGAATTTTGAACAATTCCTTCATACTTTTTCGCAATTGCAGTAATAAAGTGTGTTTAGTTTAAAATTTAAAGTGACAGTAACGGTTTTATTTTAAAACGTTTTTTGTGCTTTGTTATCAAGTTTATGCCTGTTTAACATGTCTGAACTACCAGATAGATTGTGTTCTGACTGTGGGGAAACCAAGGTTCCTTCTCATTTAACTATATGTATTTTATGTCATAAAAAAATTTAGTAAAAATGATGCCCAAGATGATTCCTCAAGTGAGGGGAGTAAGCATGGTACTGCATCATCCCCTCCTTCGTCTACACCAGTCTTGCCCATACAGGAGGCCCCTAGTACATCTAGTGCGCCAATACTCCTTACTATGCAACATTTAACGGCTGTAATGGATAATTCTATCAAAAACATTTTAGCCAATATGCCCACTTATCCGCGAAAGCGCGACTGCTCTGTTTTAGAAAATTCTGTAGAGCATGAGAACGCTGATGATATGGTTTCTGAAGGGCCCCTACACCAGTCTGAGGGGGCCAGGGAGGTTTTGTCTGAGGGAGAAATTTCAGATTCAGGAAACATTTCTCAACAAGCTGAACCTGATGTGATTACTTTTAAATTTAAGTTGGAACATCTCCGCGCTCTGCTTAAGGAGGTGTTATCCAATTTGGATGATTGTGATTATCTGGTCATTCCAGAACCACTATGTAAAATGGAAAAGTTCTTAGAGGCCCCGGGGCCCCCCGAAGCTTTTCCTATATCCAAGCGGGTGGCGTACATTGTTAGTAAAGAATGGGACAGGCCCGGTATACCTTTAGTACCTCCCCCCATATTTATAAAATTGTTTCCTATAGTCGACCCCAGAAAGGACTGATGGCAGACAGTCCCCAAGGTCGAGGGGGCGGTTTCTACTCTACACAAGCGCGCCACTATACCCATAGAAGATAGTTGTGCTTTCCAAGATCCTATGGATAAAAAATTAGAAGGTCTGCTAAAGATGTTTGTTCAGCAAGGTTCCCTTCTACAACCAATTGCATGCATTGTCCCTGTCACTGCAGCCGCGTGTTTCTAGTTTGATGAGCTAGGAAAGGCGATTATTAGTAATTCTTCTTCTTATGAGGAGATTATGGACAGAATTCGTGCTCTTAAATTGGCTAATTCTTTCACCCTAGACGCCACCTTGCAATTGGCTAGGTTAGCGGCGAAAAAATTCTGGGTTTGCTATTGTGGCGCAGAGCGCTTTGGTTAAAATCTTGGGCAGCGGATGCGTCTTCCAAGAACAAATTGCTTGACATTCCTTTCAAGGGGAAAACACTCTTTGGCCCTGACTTGAAAGAGATTATCTCTGATATCACTGGGGGCAAGGGCCACGCCCTTCCTCAGGATAGGTCTTTTCAAGACCAAAAATAAACCTAAGTTTCGTCCCTTTCGCAGAAACGGATCAGCCCCAAGGGCTTCGTCCTCTAAGCAGGAAGGTAATACTTCTCAAGCCAATCCAGCCTGGAGACCTATGCAAGGCTGGAACAAAGGAAAGCAGGCCAGGAAACCTGCCACTGCTACCAAGACAGCATGAAATGCGGGCCCCCGATCCGGGACCGGATCTGGTGGGGGGCAGACTCTCTCTCTTCGCTCAGGCTTGGGCAAGAGATGTTCTGGATCCTTGGGCGCTAGAAATAGTCTCCCAAGGTTATTCTCTGGAGTTCAAGGGGCTTCCTCCAAGGGGGAGGTTCCACAGGTCTCAGTTGTCTTCAGACCACATAAGAAGACAGGCATTCTTACATTGGGTAGAAGACCTGCTAAAAATGGGAGTGATTCATCCTGTTCCATTAGGAGAACAAGGGATGGGGTTCTACTCCAATCTGTTCATAGTTCCCAAAAAAGAGGGAACGTTCAGACCAATCTTAGATCTCAAGATCTTGAACAAGTTTCTCAAGGTTCCATCGTTCAAGATGGAAACCATTCGAACACTTCTTCCTTCCATCCAGGAAGGTCAATTTATGACCAAGGTGGATTTCAAGGATGCGTATCTACATATTCCTATCCACAAGGAACATCATCGGTTCCTAAGGTTTGCATTCCTGGACAAGCATTTCCAGTTCGTGGCGTTTTCTTTCGGATTAGCCACTGCTCCTAGGATTTTCTCATAGGTACTAGGGTCCCTTCTGGCGGTGCTAAGACCAAGGGGCATTGCTGTAGTACCTTACTTGGACGACATTCTGATTCGAGCGTCGTCCCTTCCTCAAGTAAAGGCTCACACGGACATTGTCCTGGCCTTTCTCAGATCTCACGGATGGAAAGTGAACGTGGAAAAGAGTTCTCTATCTCCGTCAACGAGGGTTCCCTTCTTGGGAACTATAATAGACTCCTTAGAAATGAGGATTTTTCTGACAGAAGCCAGAAAAACAAAACTTCTAGACTCTTGTCGGATACTTCATTCCGTTCCTCTTCCTTCCATAGCGCAGTGCATGGAAGTGATAGGTTTGATGGTAGCGGCAATGGACATAGTTCCTTTTGTGCGCATTCATCTAAGACCATTACAACTGTTCATGCTCAGTCAGTGGAATGGGGACTATTCAGACTTGTCTCCGAAGATACAAGTAAATCAGAGGACCAGAGACTCATTCCGTTGGTGGCTGTCCCTGGACAACCTGTCACAAGGGATGACCTTCCGCAGACCAGAGTGGGTCATTGTCACGACCGACGCCAGTCTGATGGGCTGGGGCGCGGTCTGGGGATCCCTGAAAGCTCAGGGTCTTTGGTCTCGGGTAGAATCTCTTCTACCGATAAATATTCTGGAACTGAGAGCGATATTCAATGCTCTCAAAGCTTGGCCTCAGCTAGCGAGGACCAAGTTCATACATCAACCATCAGGGGGGAACAAGGAGTTCCCTAGCGATGGAAGAAGTGACCAAAATCATTCTATGGGCGGAGTCTCACTCCTGCCACCTGTCTGCTATCCACA
Organism: Bombina bombina; assembly: GCF_027579735.1. NCBI lineage: Eukaryota > Metazoa > Chordata > Amphibia > Anura > Bombinatoridae > Bombina > Bombina bombina. The sequence goes on from NC_069502.1 coordinate 580,357,685, forward strand.
TCCCAGGAGTGGAAAATTGGGAAGCGGATTTTCTGAGTAGTCAGACATTGCATCCGGGGGAGTGGGAACTCCATCCGGAAATCTTTGCCCAAGTCACTCAACCGTGGGGCATTCCAGACATGGATCTGATGGCCTCTCGTCAGAACTTCAGAGTTCCTTACTACGGGTACAGATCCAGGAATCCCAAGGCGGCTCTAGTGGATGCACTAGTAGCACCTTGGACCTTCAAACTAGCTTATGTGTTCCCGCCGTTTCCTCTCATCCCCAGGCTGGTAGCCAGGATCAATCAGGAGAGGGCGTCGGTGATTTTGATAGCTCCTGCGTGGCCACGCAGGACTTGGTATGCAGATCTGGTGAATATGTCATCGGCTCCACCATGGAAGCTACCTTTGAGACGAGACCTTCTTGTTCTAGGTCCGTTCGACCCACTCCAGCTGACTGCTTGGAGATTGAACGCTTGATCTTATCAAAGCGAGGGTTCTCAGATTCTGTTATTAATACTCTTGTTCAGGCCTGAAAGCCTGTAACCAGAAAAATTACCACATAATTTGGTATATCTGTTGGTGTGAATCTGCAGGATTCCCTTGGGACAAGGTTAAGATTCCTAAGAGCCTATCCTTCCTTCGAGAAGGATTGGAAAAAGGATTATCTGCAAGTTCCTTGATGGGACAGATTTCTGCCTTGTCTGTGTTACTTCACAAAAAGCTGGCAGCTGTGCCAGATGTTCTAGCCTTTGTTCAGGCTCTGGTTAGAATCAAGCCTGTTTACAAAATTTTGACTCCTCCTTGGAGTCTCAACCTAGTTCTTTCAGTTCTTCAGGGGGTTCCGTTTGAACCCTTACATTCCGTTGATATTAAGTTATTATCTTGGAAAGTTTTGTTTTTGGTTGCAATTTCTTCTGCTAGAAGAGTTTCAGAATTATCTGCTCTGCAGTGTTCTTCTCCTTATCTGGTGTTCCATGCAGATAAGGTGGTTTTGCGTACTAAACCTGGTTTTCTTCCAAAAGTTGTTTCTAACAAAAACATTAACCAGGAGATAGTTGTGCCTTCTTTGTGTCCTAATCCAGTTTCAAAGAAGGAACGTTTGTTGCACAACTTGGATGTAGTTCGTGCTCTCAAATTTTACTTAGCAGCTACTAAGGATTTCAGACAAACTTTGTCTTTGTTTGTTGTTTATTCTGGTAAACGGAGAGGTCAAAAAGCAACTTCTACCTCTCTCTCCTTCTGGATTAAAAGCATTATCCGATTGGCTTATGAGACTGCCGGACGGCAGCCTCCTGAAAGAATCACAGCTCACTCCACTAGGGCTGTGGCTTCCACATGGGCCTTCAAGAACGAGGCTTCTGTTGATCAGATATGTAAGGCAGCGACTTGGTCTTCACTGCACACTTTTTCTAAATTTTACAAATTTGATACTTTTGCTTCTTCTGAGGCTATTTTTGGGAGAAAGGTTTTGCAAGCCGTGGTGCCTTCCATTTAGGTGACCTGATTTGCTCCCTCCCTTCATCCGTGTCCTAAAGCTTTGGTATTGGTTCCCACAAGTAAGGATGACGCCGTGGACCGGACACACCTATGTTGGAGAAAACAGAATTTATGTTTACCTGATAAATTGCTTTCTCCAACGGTGTGTCCGGTCCACGGCCCGCCCTGGTTTTTTTAATCAGGTCTGATAATTTATTTTCTTTAACTACAGTCACCACGGTAACATATGGTTTCTCCTATGCAAATATTCCTCCTTAACGTCGGTCGAATGACTGGGGTAGGCGGAGCCTAGGAGGGATCATGTGACCAGCTTTGCTGGGCTCTTTGCCATTTCCTGTTGGGGAAGAGAATATCCCACAAGTAAGGATGACGCCGTGGACCGGACACACCGTTGGAGAAAGCAATTTATCAGGTAAACATAAATTCTGTTTTTTCTGGGCTAAAACGATTGCTTTACTAGGCATATTATGCAGATTCTAACTAATAATTGGTATTATAATCTTGGGGAACGTTTAGAAAAACGGCAGGCACTGTGTTGGACACCTTTTTCAGATGGGGGCCTTTCTAGTTATAGACAGAGCCTCATTTTCGCGCCATTAATGCGCAGTTGTTTTTGGAGAGCAAGGCATGCAGATGCATGTGTCAGGAGCTAAGAATCACTGAAAAAGCTTATAGAAGGCGTCATTTGGTATCGTATTCCCCTCTGGGCTTGGTTGGGTCTCAGCAAAGCATATAGCTGGGACTGTATAGGGGTTAAATGTAAAAACGGCTCCGGTTCCGTTAATTTAAGGGTTAAAGCTCTGAAATTTGGTATGCAATACTTTTAATGCTTTAAGACACTGTGGTGAAATTTTGGTGAATTTTGAACAATTCCTTCATACTTTTTCACATATTCAGTAATAAAGTGTTTTCAGTTTGAAATTTAAAGTGACAGTAACGGTTTTATTTTAAAACGTTTTTTGTGCTTTGTTGACAAGTTTAAGCCTGTTTAACATGTCTGTACCATCAGATAAGCTATGTTCTATATGTATGAAAGCCAATGTGTTTCCCCATTTAAATTTATGTGATAATTGTGCCATAGTGTCCAAACAAAGTAAGGACAGTAATGCCACAGATAATGATATTGCCCAAGATGATTCCTCAAATGAGGGGAGTAAACATGATACTACATCATCCCCTACTGTGTCTACACCAGTTATGCCCACACAGGAGGCCCCTAGTACATCTAGTGCGCCAATACTTATTACCATGCAACAATTAACGGCTGTAATGGATAACTCCATAGCAAATCTTTTATCCAAAATGCCTACTTATCAGAGAAAGCGCGATTGCTCTGTTTTAAACACTGAAGAGCAAGAGGACGCTGATGATAACTGTTCTGACATACCCTCACACCAATCTCAAGGGGCCATGAGGGAGGTTTTGTCTGAGGGAGAAATTTCAGATTCAGGAAAAATTTCTCATCAAGCTGAACCTGATGTTGTGACATTTAAATTTAAATTAGAACATCTCCGCGCACTGCTTAAGGAGGTGTTATCTACTCTGGATGATTGTGACAATTTGGTCATTCCAGAGAAATTATGTAAGATGGACAAGTTCCTAGAGGTTCCGGTGCCCCCCGACGCTTTTCCTATACCCAAGCGGGTGGCGGACATAGTAAATAAAGAGTGGGAAAGGCCCGGCATACCTTTTGTTCCCCCCCCTATATTTAAGAAATTATTTCCTATAGACCCCAGAAAGGACTTATGGCAGACAGTCCCCAAGGTCGAGGGGGCGGTTTCTACTCTAAACAAACGCACTACTATTCCTATCGAAGATAGTTGTGCTTTCAAAGATCCTATGGATAAGAAATTAGAGGGTTTGCTTAAAAAGATTTTTGTACAGCAAGGTTACCTTCTACAACCAATTTCATGCCTTGTTCCTGTCACTACGGCAGCGTGTTTCTGGTTTGAGGAACTAGAAAAATCGCTCAGTAAAGAATCTTCGTATGAGGAGGTTATGGACAGAGTTCAAGCACTTAAATTGGCTAACTCTTTTGTTTTAGATGCCGCTTTGCAATTAGCTAGATTAGCGGCGAAAAATTCAGGGTTTGCTATCGTGGCGCGCAGAGCGCTTTGGCTAAAGTCTTGGTCAGCGGATGTGTCTTCCAAGACAAAATTGCTTAACATTCCTTTCAAAGGTAAAACATTATTTGGACCTGATTTGAAAGAGATTATTTCAGACATCACTGGGGGAAAGGGCCACGCCCTCCCACAGGATAGGTCTTTTAAGGCTAAAAATAAGCCTAATTTTCGTCCCTTTCGCAGAAACGGACCAGTCTCTAATTCTGTATCCTCTAAGCAAGAGGGTAATACTTCACAACCCAAACCAGCCTGGAAACCAATGCAAGGCTGGAACAAGGGTAAGCAGGCCAAGAAGCCTACCACTGCTACCAAAACAGCATGAAGGGATAGCCCCCGATCCGGGACCGGATCTAGTGGGGGGCAGACTTTCTCTCTTTGCTCAGGCTTGGGCAAGAGATGTTCAGGATCCTTGGGCGCTAGAAATAGTTTCTCAAGGTTATCTCCTGGAATTCAAGGAACTACCCCCAAGGGGAAGGTTCCACAGGTCTCAATTATCTTCAAACCAAATAAAGAGACAGGCATTCTTACATTGTGTAGAAGACCTGTTAAAGATGGGAGTGATACATCCAGTTCCAATAAGAGAACAAGGAATGGGATTTTATTCCAATCTGTTCATAGTTCCCAAAAAAGAGGGAACATTCAGACCAATTTTGCATCTAAAGATCCTAAACAAATTTCTCAGGGTGCCATCGTTCAAAATGGAAACTATTCGAACGATCCTACCTACTATCCAGGAAAATCAATTTATGACTACCGTGGATTTAAAGGATGCTTACCTACATATTCCTATCCACAAGGAACATCGTCAGTTCCTAAGGTTCGCTTTTCTGGACAAGCATTACCAGTTTGTGGCACTTCCATTCGGATTAGCCACTGCTCCAAGGATTTTCACAAAGGTACTAGGGTCTCTTCTAGCGGTTCTAAGACCAAGGGGCATTGCAGTAGTACCTTACTTGGACGACATCCTGATTCAAGCGTCGTCCATGTCAAAAGCAAAGGCTCATACGGGCATCGTCCTAGCCTTTCTCAGATCTCACGGATGGAAGGTGAACAAAGAAAAAAGTTCTCTGTCCCCGTCAACAAGAGTTCCCTTCTTGGGAACAATAATAGATTCCTTAGCAATGAGGATTTTTCTGACAGAGGTCAGAAAATCAAAACTTCTAAGCTCTTGTCAAGTACTTCATTCTGTTCCTCGTCCTTCCATAGCGCAGTGCATGGAAGTAATAGGATTGATGGTTGCAACAATGGACATAGTTCCTTTTGCACGAATTCATCTAAGACCATTACAACTGTGCATGCTCAGACAGTGGAATGGGGATTATACAGACTTGTCTCCGACGATTCAAGTAGATCAAAAGACCAGAGATTCACTCCGTTGGTGGCTGACCCTGGACAATCTGTCACAGGGAATGAGCTTCCGCAGACCAGAGTGGGTCATTGTCACGACCGACGCCAGCCTAGTGGGCTGGGGCGCGGTCTGGGAATCCCTGAAAGCTCAGGGTCTATGGTCTCGGGAAGAGTCTCTTCTCCCGATAAACATTCTGGAACTGAGAGCGATATTCAATGCTCTCAGAGCTTGGCCTCAACTAGCAAAGGCCAAATTCATAAGGTTTCAGTCAGACAACATGACAACCGTTGCATATATCAATCATCAGGGGGGAACAAGGAGTTCCCTGGCGATGAAAGAAGTGACCAAGATAATTCAATGGGCGGAGGATCACTCCTGCCACTTGTCTGCGATCCACATCCCAGGAGTGGAAAATTGGGAAGCGGATTTTCTGAGTCGTCAGACATTCCATCCGGGGGAGTGGGAACTCCATCCGGAAATCTTTGCCCAAATAACTTAATTATGGGGCATTCCAGACATGGATCTGATGGCGTCTTGTCAGAACTTCAAGGTTCCTTGCTACGGGTCCAGATCCAGGGATCCCAAGGCGACTCTAGTAGATGCACTAGTAGCACCTTGGACCTTCAACCTAGCTTATGTATTCCCACCGTTTCCTCTCATCCCCAGGCTGGTAGCCAGGATCAATCAGGAGAGGGCCTCGGTGATCTTGATAGCTCCTGCGTGGCCACGCAGGACTTGGTATGCAGACCTGGTGAATATGTCATCGGCTCCACCATGGAAGCTACCTTTGAGACAGGACCTTTTTGTTCAGGGTCCATTCGAACATCCGAATCTGGTTTCCCTCCAACTGACGGCTTGGAGATTGAACGCTTGATTTTATCAAAGCGTGGGTTTTCAGATTCTGTAATAGATACTCTGATTCAGGCTAGAAAGCCTGTAACTAGAAAAATTTACCATAAAATATGGAAAAAATATATCTGTTGGTGTGAATCTAAAGGATTCCCATGGAACAAGATAAAAATTCCTAAGATTCTATCCTTTCTACAAGAAGGTTTGGAGAAAGGATTATCTGCAAGCTCTCTGAAGGGACAGATCTCTGCTTTATCTGTTTTACTTCACAAAAGACTGGCAGCTGTGCCAGATGTTCAAGCATTTGTTCAGGCTCTGGTTAGGATCAAGCCTGTTTACAGACCTTTGACTCCTCCCTGGAGTCTAAATCTAGTTCTTTCAGTTCTTCAAGGGGTTCCGTTTGAACCCTTACATTCCGTAGATATTAAGTTATTATCTTGGAAAGTTTTGTTTTTGGTTGCAATTTCTTCTGCTAGAAGAGTTTCAGAGTTATCTGCTCTGCAGTGTTCTCCGCCCTATCTGGTGTTCCATGCAGATAAGGTGGTTTTGCGTACTACGCCTGGTTTTCTTCCGAAAGTTGTTTCCAACAAAAATATTAACCAGGAGATAGTTGTACCTTCTTTGTGTCCGAATCCAGTTTCAAAGAAGGAACGTTTGTTACACAATTTGGACGTAGTCCGTGCTCTAAAATTCTATTTAGAGGCTACTAAAGATTTCAGACAAACATCTTCCTTGTTTGTTGTTTATTCTGGTAAAAGGAGAGGTCAAAAAGCGACTTCTACCTCTCTTTCCTTTTGGCTTAAAAGCATTATCCGATTGGCTTATGAGACTGCCGGACGGCAGCCTCCTGAAAGAATCACAGCTCACTCCACTAGGGCTGTGGCTTCCACATGGGCCTTCAAGAACGAGGCTTCTGTTGACCAGATATGTAAGGCAGCGACTTGGTCTTCACTGCACACTTTTGCCAAATTTTACAAATTTGATACTTTTGCTTCTTCGGAGGCTATTTTTGGGAGAAAGGTTTTGCAAGCCGTGGTGCCTTCCATTTAGGTGACCTGATTTGCTCCCTCCCTTCATCCGTGTCCTAAAGCTTTGGTATTGGTTCCCACAAGTAAGGATGACGCCGTGGACCGGACACACCAATGTTGGAGAAAACAGAATTTATGCTTACCTGATAAATTACTTTCTCCAACGGTGTGTCCGGTCCACGGCCCGCCCTGGTTTTTTAATCAGGTCTGATGAATTATTTTCTCTAACTACAGTCACCACGGTATCATATGGTTTCTCCTATATATATTTCCTCCTGTCCGTCGGTCGAATGACTGGGGTGGGCGGAGCCTAGGAGGGATCATGTGACCAGCTTTGCTGGGACTCTTTGCCATTTCCTGTTGGGGAAGAGAATATCCCACAAGTAAGGATGACGCCGTGGACCGGACACACCGTTGGAGAAAGTAATTTATCAGGTAAGCATAAATTCTGTTTTTTCTGTGCATGTGCATGTGAAGCATAGCTATTCTCAGTGCACCAGCATTGTAAGTACTGCACCTCCTCAGAGCGCTAGTGGGGCTTGCATCATGTCAGCAATTAACAAAATGAGACATTACCAGACTATACAAGCACTTTAGGCTCTGTAAGCAAGTGCTGTGTTTAAAATGCTGGTTCATTGAGCATACTTAAACTATTGAAACAGCTATTGCTTTTATTAGTAATGAGAGGCTAGACCCAAATATAAAGTGAAAAATTCCTGTAGCAGTGAGTGCTACATTCAATGAAAGGCATTTTAGCTAGAAACTTGATACTAACAGGCCAAAGTTTAATGTAGCGGGTGACACAGCAAAAAGATATACAGCTCTGGAAAAAATTAAGAGACCACTGCAAAATTATCAGTTTCCCTGGTTTTACTATTTATAGGTATGTGTTTGAGTAAAATTAACATTTTTGTTTTATTCTATAAACTATGGACAACATTTATCCCAAATTCCAAATAAAAATATTGTCATTTAGGGCATTTATTTGTAGAAAATGACAACTGTTCAAAATTAAAATAAAAAAAGATGCAGTGTTTTTAAATGTTAAATAATGCAAAGAAAAGTTCATATTTATTTTTTTTATAAAATATCTTTTTTTATTGTTGAGAAAAACAAGAAACACAGATCTACAATTGTACAGACAATACAATATAATCATGGTCATTATGGCGCTTATTACAACTTATGAGTAATTCCTACCTCCTTTAATAATTTCAACATCTATGAATTTCCTTCTAACCACTTCAAATCTACGGTCAAAATTCTCTAAACAACACTCTGGAAAGGTTATCTTTTGGCTATTCTGTATCTGTGTTCAGGTTTTACTTTCTCTCTTTGTGTTTCCATCCTTTCCCAACATCTTTCTTTTACTTTTTCTTTAATTCTACAGCCTAACTAACTTTAAACTCAACTTAACACAAAAATGAATAAATAATTAAATAACTAAATAAATAACCTGTAAATCGTCATCATCTGTGGGGCCCGGTGGTGAAGAAAGAAGAAAAAAAAAAAAGGGGGGGGGGGGTGTGTGTGTGTGTGGTCAAGTATGGTTGTACCCTTTTTGGTCATGTGCCTGCACCAGCGACTATAGTTATCCCATTTAGAAAAGATGAGCCCATTCCCCTCTCAATGTGTCTTCTTTGAATATAACAGAATCTTTAAATGGTATTAGGATCAATCTCTGTATTTCTAGTTCATAGGTTAAGATGAGTCTGCGCCACTTCCCCCAAGAACAGACTCAATCTGCTCTGGACGTCAATTCTTACGTCCCATTTGTTCTGTGAATATTTGTAGTTTCAGCATGTTCTTGAAGCCTCCAAAGGAGGGACCTAGTCTCTCTGTCCAGTGTTTTAGTATGCATTGCCTAGCCACCAATACTATCAAACTCAGTAGTGCATCATGCTGTTTGTGTTGCAGATCCCAATGTAAGAACAATAAAGATTCAGGGTGTAATGTAAGCGGAATATGTAGTGTTTCATTAATTCAATATTGAATTCTACCCCAGTATTGTCTGACTAACAGGCATGCCCACATATAATGTAGAAGGTTCGGAGATTCTAATGAAAATTTAGTGCATCTGTTGGACCAGTTGGTCACCCACTTGGCCATTGCTCTTGGTGTGAGGTATGCCCAATGAAGGATGCGTACCTGGGACTCTTTGAACATTGCAGACAGTGTGGCTTTCCTTGTCTTTTCCATACTATCCCGTATTTCCTCCCAGGTAATTTCCCTGAGCCCCTCCCGAACCCATCCAGACTGCAAAGTAGTTTGCAGGCCTAGTAAGCGGTTATGTAAAAGTGTTTGGTATATCCCTGAGAGAGAAAATTTGCCTGTTTGATATAATGACTGTATAAGATGGAAGGGGGATCTTTCCCAAAATTCCGGTCTGTCTCTGACCAATGCCCCCACATAGTGGCGCACCTGCAGGAACGCATATAAGTGTGTCTTAGGTAGATTATGTTCCCTCTGTAGAGTCCCAAATGTTTTAACCGTTCTCGAGAGGGGGTCTAGCACTTGTTTTAGAGACATGAGGCCTCTTTGTTCCCATAATAGGAAGGGCTTTGTCTCAGATCCCGCTGGAAAATCCGGATTTTTAACTATAGGCAAATGGCACGATTTTTTCAGAAATTTATGTGCTTGTTGCCAACCTTTTAAGGGGTCTCAATATAACACATTCAGACCCAGGGTTTTAATAGTTCGTATGTTTGTTATATGCGGCAGGTATGCTAAGGATATCAATGCCTCCCAATTGTACAGTCTAAAATATGGGAGAGCCAGTCCCCCGTTAAGGAGACCCATACTCAGCTTGTCCATCGATATACGTGGTTTTCCTCCCCTCCATATGAAGCACCTTGTTGCGCCATTAAGTATTTTGATGTCTGACTTGGTTAAGAGTAAGGGGAGCATAAGCAACGGGTATAACAACCGAGGGAGGATTACCATTCTAAGGAGGCTGATCCTTGCCGATAGCGACAATGGCAAGAATTTCCAGCTTCTCTTCTGTGCTTGTAGTTTGGCACATAAAGGGGTTAAATTATTAGAGTATAATTTATTGGGGTTAGCCTCTATCTTAATACCCAAGTACGTGATATCATGCTTAGCTACAGTGAAAGGGTATCCGTCACCAGAACATGCTTTCGTATGAAGCCATAGAATCTCAGACTTCTGCATGTTTACCTTGTAGCCTTAGAAAAGACTGAACTCGCGGAGAGCGTTCATGATAGAAGGTATATGTGTCTGGGGTCTTGGACGAATAAGAGCATATCGTCAGCGTATAACGCTAAGTTTTGAGGTGCTCCTGCAGCTTAATGGCCAATGGTTCTAAAGCTATGTTGAAGAGAAGGGGTGATAAGGGGCAACCCTGTCTGGTTCTCCTTTGTAGGTGGATGTCCGGGGAGAACATATTGTTAATAAGTATATTGGCCAAAGGGCAGTGATGTCAATTTTTTATAAACGCCAAAAAAGGCCCTGAAAAATTGGCTTTGATCATAGCAGAAAAGAGGTGGTCCCACTCCACTCGGTCGAAGGCCTTCTCTGCATCTAGGGACAGCAGGAAAGCCTCCGACGTCCCCCTCCCCAAGTTCCCTTGCTCTTTGGCCCAAAAGTGTTGGACTACCTGCCAAACGCTGTGTACATTGACTACCGACTACCTCGCGTACATGAATCCTGTTTGATCCTTATGAACTATGCTGGGTAGAATAAATGTCAGCCTCTCGGCTAACAGCTTGGTTAATATCTTATAGTACAAGTTCAATATAGAGAGCGGCCTATAAGACTCAGGCAAAAGATTATCCTTCCCTGGCTTCAGAATCAGGGTGATATAAGCCGCCGAAAATGCAGGGGCAGGGGTCACTTCTCTTTCAAAGTAGCAAGCAAATAATCCAGTAAGTATCGGGGTCACCTGTTTCTTAAGTAGACGGTAGATCTCAATCGGTAAGCCGTCGGGTCCCAGGGCCTTGCTCAACAATATAGAAATAATGGTCCTATCAACCTCCTCCCTACTTATGGGGGAGTTTAGTGTATCCCTTTGCGCCTCTGAGATTTGCGGGACATCAATAGATTCCCAAAAACTTTCCTGTACTTCATTCCCGGGGGGGGGGGGGGGCGTTTGCTGGCATATAGGGAGGAATAGTATGATGCAAATGCTTCTGTTATTAGTTTAGAATCCCATCCGATTTTACCTGCGATTTCAGCACGGCTACATGTTTAGTAGTAGTGTTTATATTGACTAAAGACTCATGAGGAACTGCGAAGCCTGGTGAGCAAGCATGGCATCATATTCTTTTTTAATATCTATGTACTTCCGATAATTCTGACTAGAGGGGGTGGTACAGTACAGAAGGTAGGTTTCCACCAGACCATCTCTCAATTAAGTTTCTCTGTACATTGTTTTTTTCCGGCGGGCCAGATAAGCAATGATATTACCCAACAGTACAGTTTTTGCCGTGTTCCAGAATAGCTGTAGCGTGATCAGGTGTTGAGTGTTATTTGCCCGGAAATCGTCCCAACAGTGTATTAGGTAGTTTTGGAATTCTTGGGAAGATGCTAAATATTTTGGAAATCTAAAAGTTTATCTATTACTCACAAGTGTATCCTTGCTTATGAAAAGTGCTATAGGGGCATGATCAGAGACAGCAACCTCTCCAATTTTAGTGTCTATCACTTGGGTAACTAAAGAGTTTGAAATCAGAAAGAGGTCAGTACCGCGACATGGAGAGCGAAGCCTGTGAGATGCATGTGAAATCCCTTCCATCTGGGTTTAATTGTCGCCAAATGTCTGCAACATCCAGGGACCTCCCGGTCAGAGACAAATTGGTTTCTCATGAACACTCTTCTTATACTACATTAAATCAGGTAACCATAATAACTGTTTTTCATCCTATTGTGTTCTGAATTTACCTTGACCTTAATTTATTGTTGCCATATTTGCATTAAGAGCAGAATCCCATACAGAACAATGATATTCAATATATGATAACCTGTTAAGCACAAAGCCAGATGACTTAAGTTAATTGCCCTATTCATCATAAATGATGACACAGGTCACAATTTAAGTAACCTATTCAGGGTTAGTCAAGCACGCTGTCATCTCATCCCTCCTCCCCCCCAGCTTGTTCCTGTGCGGGGCTGTGGGCAGGTGACCCCCTTTTTTCCAGGAATTCCTGAGCCTCAGAAGGAGAGTCAAAAAACTTTGGTCCTCCTAGATGTGACAATTTTAAGTCTAGCGGGATATAAGAGATAGGCCTGCCTGCCCTCCCTGTGGAACAAATTGGCGAGAATTCTCTGCGTCTGCAGAGAAGTCCTGAAATAGGAGCAGCCATGTGTTAAATGTTAGATTCTCTAGTTTTCTATAAGCTCTCAAGACAGCAGTTTTAGTTTGAAAATGCAGGAACTTAATCCTAATGGGGCACAGTTGTGACATATCTGCACCAGGCCTCTCTGTGCCCACTCTATGCGCCCTTTCAACACCTCCAACAAGATCCCGAATGGGAATATTTAACAAAGAAGGTAAGGTGTTTTCCACAAAGTGCAGTATGTTAGATTGTTTTATCGTTTCAGGGAGACCAAGTAGGTGCACATTGTTGCGTCTCGATCTGTTTTGCAGATCATCTATTTTTATTTGTAGGGCCATGGCCTGTCTTTCTAAGTTCTCTATTATTTTACTGGTGTTAGCTGGTGTTAGCTACATTAGAGTCCTCTAAGTCAGATATTCTGTTTTCTGCCTCTGCTACTTGTGTAGAGAACTGCTTAACATAAGTGAATTGTCTATTTTAGGCATAAATAACATGGATATTTGTTTTACAATAGGGTGGGTGTCAACCAAGTCACTATCCGAGAAAGATTCAGTGCTCAGGCCTTGACCAGCTTGATTATTTCCAGCCCTATTTCTGCGGTCATTTGTTTTACTGCGACTCGCCATTGGGTTATTAGTTGAGATATTTATCTCTCCATATACCCATAAAGTGATAGGGGTCAGACCTTTGCAGTGAAAGTACGTTGTATGTTGTAACAAAACAGTGAGAAACAATGTCTATCCAATACAACAATGCCCTAATGAATCATACTAATTTAAATCTTATAGCCTACTTCAGCATAAACCTGCAAAAGAAACAAGTTAAAGTGATCAGATAGAAATGTGGTGCAGTACATATATATAAGACATTAAGTTTGGCAGTTTAAATCTCCACACACAATTTGTGGGAGAATCTAGTATACAATGTCCTCCAGCAGCTCACACTCCAGGGATGCAAGTATCTGTGTCCCCTAGATAATAAGCAAGATCGGGGGTCCTTTAATTCTTTATATGCTCGCCTTGACCAGTTGGCGAATGAATGTGAACCTACTGCGACGTTGTAACAGGCGGCCTACACTGTAGTATGGGTTCAGTGCCTTATCCCAGTGCTAGGTGATGTGGGAATGAGGCTTTGATAGTACATATGTGTTGGCAAAACACCCCCTGGCCTCCGGTCAACTATATGGGGGATTCAGGCCTACAGGGAGAAATAACAGTTCCGGTCTAGGAGGATTGCTGCAGTGCAGTGTATTTTATTATGCGCCACCAGCTTATGGAGTGTAAGAGTGTCGGATCAGCAGTATTTGTCCCAGTATTGTCTGGTGACCTAGTGCAGCAGCCCTCTTAAAAATAAAAACCTTTCTGAGCTTTAGTGCTCCGTGTACTGTGAGGTCCTAGAGGTGCCAGTAGTGTATCCCCCTGCAGCCTGTCAATAACCTGTGCAAAAGGACTTTAGTGGGTGCGTGCAGTTTGTACCTTACCCCCGCATACAGCCAGCTGTGGCTGAGTGATTATTGTGCGTATCTCCCCAATGACCGTTCCAGGCCTATTCTCAGGGGTCGGGTGTCCAAGATGGCGCTTTCCAATTTTCACGCCCAAATCTCCTCCGTTGCATGGATTTCGTTCTGGGAGCTGCAGGACGGAGTGGCTAGTCTGTCAGGGTACCCGGGTCTATGGAGGCCCCTGGTGTTGAAGCCAGTTCCTGCTGGAGTGACTGAGGCAGCGAACCCTGTAGGTCGGGTGATGCGGTCCGGTTATCAGCGGCCTGGTAGTGCTCAGGCCTATACTGCTCCGAAGTTAGCCGCTCCCTGTCCGTCACTATCCCACTGTAAGCTCTGTCTTGTAGCTGGTACTATCCCTGGGGGCTCCGCCGCTCTAAAAGATCCTCTCAGTGTTGCGCTATTTCAGCTCTTCGTTCTGCGATGGATCTCGGTGGTGGAGCGATGTTTTGCTCCTACGAAAAGTATGGAGGAGATTCCAAACCAGATTTCTCCACTCCGGGCAGCAGGCTCTGCCAATGAGGTTTCGTCGGGTACAGGGTAGCCAGGATTGTGAAGGCAAATCTTTAAGTAAAGAAGGTTTTGGGTCCACTTTGGATGGAGCTGTTCTCTCCTGCTGCTTACCCTGAGGCCCGCCCACTGGAAGTCTTAATATTAATTTTGAAACGACACAACACTGATGTTTTTACTTAGCATGAGTTCAGAAATAAATATTTGGTGGACTAACCATGATTTTCAATCACAGCTTTCATGGGTCTTGGCATTCTCTCCACCAGTCTTTCACATTGCTGTTGGGTGACTTTATGCCACATTTAGCGTGAAAATTCAAGCAGCTCGGCTTTTGTTTGAGGGCTTGTGACCATCCATCTTCCTTTTGATCATATTCCAGAGGTTTTTAATGGTGTTCAGGTCTGGAGATTGGGCTGGCCATGACAGGGTCTTGATCTGGTGGTTTTTCATCCACACCTTGATAGACCTGGCTGTGGGGTCTGGAACATTGTCCTGCTGGAAAAAACAATCTTCAGAAGGAAGCAAGTTTTTTCTTCCAGGATAACCTTGTGCCAGGCTTGATTCATGTGTGCTTTACTAAGATAAATCCGTCAGATACCAGCCTTGCTGAATCACCCTAAGATCATCTCCAATCCTCCACCAAATTCCACAGTGGGTGCGAGACACTGTGGCTTGTACACCTCTCCAGGTCTCTGTCTAACCATTAGATTACCAGGTGCTGGGCAAAGCTGAAAATTGGACTCATAAGAGAAGATAACCTTACTCTTGTCCTTTATGGTCCAATCCCTATGGTCTTTTGCAAACCTCAGCCTGGCTCTTCTTTGCTTCTCATTGATGAAGGTCTTTTTTTCTAGCTTTGCACAACTTCCACCCTGCCATGAGGAGCCTGTTTTGAACCATCCTCGCTGTGCACTTTACCCCAGCTGCCATTTGCCATTCTTTTGTAGGTCATCCTACAGTGGTTGAGTGACATTCAAATGAGTTGGTGTTCATTCCAGGCAGTAGAGTCGTTTTAACCCTCTGCCGGTGTGTAGTTTTATTGTCCTCAATATCTGCTGCTTGATCTAGTTTTTATGAACCGCCATCTTTTGAAACTGAAGCAACCAGACGCTCACTGTATCCTTCTGCCAGTAAAGCCAGAACCCTTCTTTTCCTCACTCAAAACTTTTCTTTTCAACTCATTTGGTATGGACAATAGTTATTTTTTTTATTCTTTTGCTTTTTTACTTTTGAGGTACTACCAGCGCTGTTTTTGCCATATAGCTGGTCCTATTGCAAGAGGATAGTGCTGACCACAGCAGTGGTATGTATAATATAATATATAATATATGCTCTAAATGGCAACATTTTTGTTTGAGAGAAATGCCAGTAGTTTATAGAATGAAACAGAAATGTTAATTTTACTGAAACACATACTTATAAATAGTAAAACCAGAGAAACTAATACATTTGCAATGGTCTCTTAATCTTATCTTTATTTATTTACATATTATATAGATATAATTAATTACTCTGAATGTGATATATATTTTTTGCCGAAAGACTTCTTCCTCAGCAAGTTATAGATATCAAATAATCACTATTGATACAAATCTATGTGACAATCACGTGGTCATCACGTGATTATGGCAATTAAAAGATTTGCACCAATAAATTCACGCTGGTATGTTTAAAGAGGTGGAAAGAATGAAGATTGCCATCCTTTAAAAAAAAAAAAACTACTTGCCTTCGCTAAAACATTTACGCCGGATGTCTCTGGACTTCCTGGACACTAAAAGGTGGAGGTGTTCTAAGAAATGCTACTTCATTTGCTGTTAAAGGGACACTGAACCCACATTTTTTCTTTCGTGATTCAGATATAGCATGTAATTTTCAGCAACTTTCTAATTTACTCTCTTGGTTACTCTTCTAATATATTCTCTTGGTATCTTTATTTGAAAAGCAAGAATGTAAGTTTAGATGCCGAACGATATTTGGTGAACAACCTGGGTTGTTCTTGCTGATTGGTGGATAAATTCACCAACCAATAAACAAGTGCTGTCCAGTGTTTTAAACCAAAATTTGGCTGGCTCCTTAGCTTAGATGCCTTCTTTTTCAAATAAAGATAGCAAGAGAACAAATAAAAATTGATAATAGGAGTAAATTAGAAAGTTGCTTAAAATTGCATGCTCTTTCTGAATCACAAAAGATTTTTTTTGGGTTCAGTGTCCCTTTCAGTACTACACAATTATGCTACGTGTATTATTTTCTGCAGAACGGTTGTGTCTTGCTTTGTAACTTCCCCAGTGATGGTTAAAAGTATTTATTAAAAACAACAGGACTAATACACAGACTGCAATCATCACCTTTGAGTACCAGTATTTCCAAGATAGCCATGGGGCATTGTACCTAATGCCTTCATACTAAGATCTTAATTATAGCTCTTTGGAATTCGAGTACCCATCTGCTTGAATTGCATGTTTTTGTGCCTTACCGATTTTACTATTTTGCTTTTTATCTCTCGAGAGGTTAATTGAACATTACTTGGAATCTTCCACTACTAATACCTTTACGTTATACCACTCCATCCTGGCCTTCTGGAATTGGCATTATTCTGGTCTTCATAGTTTATCCTATTTTTGGTTATTTGGGAGTTTTTTTTTTGTTTTTTTTTACTGATTTAGCACATGGAAATCTCCCTGATTTAAAGGGACAGTAAACACCTTGTAATTAGAAGATTTCTGTTTGCTGGCTATAGACTGACATCTTTTTAAAACAAATTAAATCCTTTTTTATTAGTGTTCAATAGCCACCAATCATTTGCCTTATTTCGTGGAGCCAAATGTCATAAAGCTAGTATAAAATTAATTGTTTTGAAGTTATTATCTAATAAAGCAACTTAGTGACAGATATGTAGCAGGGTTAGCCTTGATGAGTCAACCAGGTGCATTTCAAGTTTTGAGAATTAGAAATTGCTCAATTTTTCAAAGCTAAATTGCACAAAAAGGGGGCAAAATAAATAATTAAACAAATATTGCAACGTTGTTTCCTTACACATAATTAAACATATTTTTATATAAAAATCTCAGTGTTTAATATCCCTTTAGCTTGCTAGCTATATTCAGGTGAAGTTTATTCAAAGTTCACAATACACTTATTTACCAGACAGGTAATATTATTAAACTAGAAGCAAATGCAAGTTAAATTATAGTGATAGCATTACTTTCTGTGTTGAATCACTTTTAACTTGAAAGTGCTGTTGCATAGCTATAAAATCTGACTAGTAAATATCCAATGAGGATGCATGCCCTGGGACTTGCAAATAACTGTGCATCTGACATGTGCAGCACAGTTACTTTTTCCCTCCTTAGTTTAAAGGTACATAATACTCATATGCTAAATCACTTGAAACCGATGCAGTATAACTGTAAAAAGCTGACAGGAAAATATCACCTGAGCATCTCTATGTAAAAAAGGAAGATATTTTACCTCACAATTTCCTCAGCTCAGCAGAGTAAGTTCTGTGTAGAAAGGTATACTCCGTTACTGCCCAGCTGCAGGGTAATAAAAAAAAAATGAAGAAATGAATAGCAGCCAATCAGCATCAACAGTGCTGAGGCCATGAACTCTATTACTGTGATCTCATGAGATTTGACTTAACTCTCATGAGATTTCATTGTAAACTTCCTTACACTGAATAGGGAAATAAGATGAGTGTGCACGAAAGCTCGCTCCTTCAGCTGTCCCGTGACAGACATACTGATTTGCTGCTTAGAAGTCCTTTACAATGGGATGTGGCTACTGAGAAACTTTTGAGGTAAGATATTTTTCTTTTTTACATAGAGATGTTCAGGAGATATTTTCAGCTTTTTACAGCTATACTGCATCACTTTCAAGTGTTTAAACATTTGGGTATGATGGCCCTTTAAAGAAGTTTACTATGAAATCTTGTGAGATTTCAGTAAAATACCATGAGATCACAGTAAAGCACTGGCAATGGTGATTGCTGATTGCAGGCTCCCCCTGCTGGCAGATTCCTGCATTCCAGCTTCATTTATAATGTTCTGAAGAAGCACCCAACTGAGAATGTCAGGTAGTGACATAACTGACCATTTGCAATAGACAGTGGGTTGTTGAAAAACAAAAGCTAATTTGTATGAAATAAATAATAATAGAAGTTATAAACTTCTTCAAACATAATGATTCCAGTCGGATAATGCAATTACGCAAAGCCACTGTAGCACAATAATATCTAAGGTAGTGGAGTTTTTCTTATTTTTTACTATATTTTAGTTAATTGCACATATTATATTGAACACACATACATATACCCATGCACAAATATACCCTTGATGCATTTCCTTCCCACCCCATTTCCTTCCCACCCACTTATATATTGTGGATTGCAAAAAATTGCATATATAACAAATTGAACACTGGAAAGTAATTTATCTCTCATTTCTTTTTGTGTTTTTGTAGACCAATACCCATAAGTACTCTGATTTCTCATCATGGCTTTCAGGAGCATCTTCTTTACTGTAAGTTTTAAAATTTGGTGTGGACATTCCTCTGCTGACACTCCCCCCCCCCCCCCGAGATTATAGTGATGTATTCATGTTCTGTTGGGGTGTAATGACTCATGCCCTATTTAGCTCCAAAATATTTTTTGATGCCTCTCAGTTTAGGATACTCACTACTGCAAGGGTTCTGCCACCCCAAGTCTTTATTTTGGCTGCCTGCACCCTATTTGTGGTCACAGTATGCAAGAAAAATGGTTTACTTTTGAATCATTTTATTATACTTTCTTTAGCACAGCTTTGTGCAATGTTGGTGTTCCCGTCCTGTTCTAGCTAAATCATCAGCAATTCTGGGTTGTATGTTCTTTATTTATGGGCACTTAGGAGTATATGGGTAGTGAACTTCCTCCATATTTCTTCACGGAGTATTTCCATCTTAATGGTTGGAGAGCCCACTGCTTCATTCATTACTTGTGGGAAATAAGAACCTGGCCACCAGGAGGAGACATAGACACCCCAGCCAAAGGATTAAATACTTCCCCCACTCCCCTCATGCCCCAGTCATTCTTTGTCTTTCGTCACAGGAGGTTTGCAGAGAAGTGTTGGAAGATTCGGAGTAGTCTCTTATGGAGGGTAGTACATTTCGCAATGGGACTGGAGTTTTAAGTAGTCCTGTCAGCCTCTCAGTGAGAGCATGGGTGAAACTTAGAGTCCGGAGATGCAGGGGGAGTTCTTCTGCGAAACCCTCCCGACTCATATGAACAGCTCCTTAAGCAATCAGCTTTAACGAGTTTCGCTACCTGCTTTCTGCTCTCAAGTCCATGTCAGGAGCCATGCTACTAACCTGTCACATTTGAAAGGCCGTGTTCCTGTTCCACGGCATAGATTCTGGTAAGATCGTTTCGTTTTTTTATACATGTATGATAACGCTAGAAGACAGGGTCACAGTGTGACTCCTTTTATCTGTATAGAATCAAGTGTTAATATCTCCTGAGGTGGATTATTGAACAGGGGGGAATAATCTTAAATGTTTATTTAATTTTATGCTGCTTTTATGTGTGATATGTTATGGGCTCATAGGCTGTTATGGAATATACAGGTTTCACTTTCACTTCGGAAGCCATGCAGTTTATAAGCTTGGTGTGCTTTTTCTCATAGCCGGGTCGGTCCTGCATTGTGCACCATATGATTCTTCCATCTTTCCTGACTGGTGTCTATCAGAAAGGAGTCCTAACTCTCTGTACTGTCTAGGTCATGGGAAGTGGTGAGTGCCACAGCCATTAGGATATAAAGGTGCATTTTTTTTTAGTAAAATGTTTTATTTTTATAGTTCTCAGGTTATTGCACTAGCGATGGAGGATTCTGTTTCTTAGAGGGCACGCCCTCTATTGCTAAAAAGTAATTCCCGTTTATAATGTGAGAAGGCCTTATGTTCCATATGCCTTCATAATGTGTTAATATCAAACATGTTTGATACCACCTCTGAGGAGTTGTCGTCCAGTGAGGTGCATACCCTAGATGCTTATCTCTCTACACATGCAGTTTCCTATAGCATTGCTGATCCTTCATCTGGAGGGGGCCATTTTTCACCAGACGTTACTGCGCAGCTCAGACGGCAGTGTCTGCGGCCTTTAATGCTTTACCTCGCCCTGCTAAGCGCAAGCAAAAGGTTACGTATTGCACTCCTTTCCAGAGTACATCAGATAATTTATTGGATTTAACTGATAGGTTATCAGAAGATTATGTTCTTTCTGAGACTTCAGAGTAGGAACATTCTGGGTCAGAGTCTACTGCCTCTAAACCTCCGGCTGCGGAGGAACCAGACTTTAGTTTAGGAATTTGCATTTTCTTCTAAGGGAAGTTGTTTGGCAAATTCAGTGGTTCCAGAGGCTAAATTGCCTGAGGAACCTTTAATTCCTAAATTGTATATTGTATTATCCTTCCCTGCTCCTGTAAGATGGCAAACATATTAAGAATGAATGGGACAGGATTGTTCCTCTCTTCTCCCTTTAAAAAATCGTTCCCGGCCTTAGACTCTCAATGGAGTTGCAAGGTTCTGTCCCTAAAAGGGATGACGCTATCTTCACCCTTGCTAAACGTATTACTATCCCGGTTGAGGATAGCTCTTCATTTTAAGAGCCCATGGATAAGGGATGGAAACTCTGTTACGACAGTTGTTTCAACATACGGAATATTTGTTTCAACCGGAGGCGGCCGTTGCTGCGGTTGCTGGAGAAACTACCTTCTTGTGTGACTCCTTTATAGGATTGATCGGGGTGCAGAGGTCCCCTCGACGTTACTCAGGAAAGATTTACGGCCTTGTGGGTTGCTAATTCTTTTATCTGTGATGCTATTAGGCAGATTATTCGCCTAAATGCTAAGACTTCAGCCTTTTCTGTTCAGGCGCGTAGGGCTCTGCCTGAAGTCATGATCTGCGGATATGACTTCTAAGTCTAGACTTCTTTCCCTCCCCTTTAAGGGAATGATTTTGTTTGGTCCAGGCCTGGATTCAGTTATCTCCATGGTCACAGGGGGCAAGGGTGCCCTTCTACCGCAAGAGAATATGAACTAGTCTGAGGACAAGTTTCGTTCTTTTCGTTTTGATAAAGCCTATGTCAGCAGTCCTCTGCTAAGCCTGAGCAAACCAAGAGTTCTTGGACGCCGGCTCAGTCCTGGAATAAATCCAAGCAGAGCAAGAAGCTAAGTCTAAGTCGGCATGAACGGGTGGTCCCCGGTCCTCTTCTGGATCATGTAGG
The DNA here is from genome assembly GCF_027579735.1 of Bombina bombina. Classification (NCBI taxonomy): domain Eukaryota; kingdom Metazoa; phylum Chordata; class Amphibia; order Anura; family Bombinatoridae; genus Bombina; species Bombina bombina. Next base: position 580,379,068 of record NC_069502.1, read on the forward strand.
GAGCAAACTGACGCTCTTTTCAGTCGCTTGGTTCAGGGACGTGCAGGATCCATGGGTCCTGGAGGTCAAAGTTCAGGGTCACTAGATAGGTTTCAAGTCTCTGCCACCCAAGTTCAGCCTTTCTGGGGTGCATACAGGATCTGTTCTCTTAGGAGTTATTGTCACGGTGCCTATCGCAGTGAGAGGTTTAAGATACTATTCAAACCTTTTCGTGGTTCCAAAGAAGGAGGGAATTTTCCGTCCGATTTGGACCTGATATGCTTAAACAAGTATTTAAATGTCCCCTCGTTCAAGAGGGAGACAATAGGTCCATCTTCCCCTCGTTGAAAAGGGCAGTTCATGACCACGATAGACCTGAAGGATGCTCCCTTCACGTACCAGTCCTCAAGGACTACTCCCAGTTCCTAGGGTTTGCGTTCCTGGACCAGCACTTCCAGTTTATTGATCTTCTGTTTGGTCTAGCTGGTATAGTGGGGAGCATAACTGCCTTCCAAGTATTTGTCCCGGGGTTGATCCCGGCCAACGCTGCATTCTCCAAGAAGTTTTTTCGGAGAGTGGACTATTCGGAATATCTCCTCTGTCTTCTTCGATCCCATGGAGGGAAGATAAATCTAGAGAGAGTTTTCTTGTATTGAGTACCAGGGTAGAATTCCCGGGTACTATAATAGTCTCCACAGACATGAGAATTTTTCTAACACACCAGAGACATTACAGGCTAGCTTCAACATGTCTTGCCCTCCAGACCTCCTTAAGGCCATCTGTGGCTTGGTGTATGGAGGTGATTGGTCTCATGGCGTCCAGCATGGACATAATTTCCTTGTCAGGTTTCACCTCAGACTGTTGCTACTGCGCATGCTGAAGCAGTGGAACGGTGATCATTCGTATCTGTCTCAACCGATTTCTCCGGACAACAGATTGAGAGAATCGCTCTCTGGGGTTTTTGTCCGGATCACTTGTCCCAAGGGATGTCTGTCTCAAGATCATCCGGGGTGATTGTGACTACGGTTGCGAGTCTGTCTGGAAGAGCCTATGGACTCATGAGGAAAAGCTCCTTCCTGATCGCATTTTGGATCTTTGGGCAATATACAATGCTCTGAAGGCTTGGCATCTGCTCGGTTCGTCCCAGTTTATCAGATTCCAATCAGATTATATTTTTTGGTGGTTTACATCAACCATGAGGGGGGAACGAGAAGCTCCCTAGCTATGAAGGAAGTATCTCGGATTCTGGAGTGGGCGGTGACCCACATTTGTTTGCTGTCAGTGATCCATATTCCAGGTGTGGACAACTGGGAAGGGGATTTCCTCAGCAGATAATACATTAATCCGGGGGATTGGTCTCTCCATCCCGAGTGTTTGCAGTGATTTGCAAGAGGAGGATCTTATGACGTCTCATTACCCAGTTACCCAGATATGGGTTGAGGTACAGGAATCCTCAGGCAGAGCTAACAGATGCATTAGCGGTGCCTTGGAGGTTCTAATTTATCTTTTACGGCCGTTACAATTACTTCCTAGTGTAGTGGCTCTAATCAAGCAGGCGTCAGTGATACTGATTTCTCCGTCTTGGCTTCAAAGGATATGGTTCACAGACTAATGGGGATGTCGTTATCTCCTCCGTGGAGGTTACCTTGTTGCAGGGATCTGCTGACCAAGGTCTTTTTTGTTCATCTATGTCTAGATCTCTGAGGCTGACTGTGTGGAGATTGAACGCTTAGTCCTAATCAAAAGAGGGTTGTTTGAGAGTGTTATTTTTACTCTCATTCAAGCTCGTAGCTGGTTGCTTGTCACATCTATCATAAGGTGTGGAGGACCTACTTATTCTGTTCTCCAGGATGACCTGAAGAAGGGCTTTTCTACAAGTCCCCTGAGGGGGCAGATTTCGGCCCAGTCTATGTTACTGCACAAGAGGTTCGCTGATCTTCTTGATATGCAGTCACTTGTTAAGGCTCTGCTAGGATCAGACCTGTGTTTAGATCTATTGCTCCTCCTTGGAGTTTGAATCTTGTTCTTTAGGTTTTGCACGGGCTCCGTTGGAGCCTATGCATGACGTAGACATTAAACTATGTCTTGGAAGGTTCTTTTTCTACGGGCTAGACCTAAATTTAATATTGTTCTTCTGGCACCATTTATACCCTGATATTTCTCCTACTGTTCCTTGTTCCCTTGGCAGAATGAGTGGGGGAGGTATTTAAGCCTTTGGCTGGGGTGTCTTTGCCTCCTCCTGGTGGCCAGGTTCTTATTTCCCTCAAGTAATGAATGAAGCAGTGGACTCTCCTCCCACAGATGGAAATGAAATTATCAGGTAAGCATAATTTATGTTTTTAATATATAGTTTTTTCCCTACAGCATTGTGTTTTCTGTATTATATAAACACTTCGGACTGCTACGAGATGTGTTTGCTTATGTTGTCTTAACATGTTTCGGCATTGGAAGATTTGGAAAGCAACAGTATTATTACACTGATGTCACATTAAAGTTCACTTTGTCCCCAAGAGACTCCTGCTTAGACTTATGTCCATAGTCCCATAATCATTCTCCACAGGGCCTCTCTTGCTCATGTAGTGGCTCTCCTTTCCACTACAGATAACCAAAGGGTATTGTAACTCTGCTAAGGCTTTTGGTGCCATACTTTGTGTTTTGAGGTTGAGGTATTTGCTGATAGTCTTGTTTCAAGTGAAATCTGGTCATGAGTGTAGCACATCCTCTTTGAAGGTAGTGATGCTTGACACATGTCAAAGTGTTAGGACATTTTTCTGTATTCTGCTTAGCCTTTTTCTCAGACAGCCAGTCTAAGCAGTGTAATTCATGTGCTTCTGTAATTTGTTTCAAAGGAATCGGCTCACTTAGAGGTTTTGCTTGTTATTTCGGAGGTTTAGTATAACCCTGGGAAAAACGTTAGGCACTAGTTGAAATTTAATGTTTAAAGTTAATGATTGCATACAAAATATTCTCCTGCTCTTAATAAGACGTAAGCATCTCTTTAGCTCTTATGGTTTGTGGGATTTATACTCTTGGTCTCCTCAAAGGAGCAGTTTCTCTGCCTCAGAATATTTCCCATTATGATAATTGGTTCTAGTACTGCATATGCTATTATTATGAAGGTAAATATTTACTTTAATGTTATTAGTTTGTCCATTGATCTTCAAAGGAAGTTTGAACAATTTGGCAACGGAACAAAGATTTTAAAGTTGTGGCCAAAGGAACTATAGTTTTACCTCATGCTACAATAATCTGGTAAATGTTTTATCCTTTCCATATCTGCTTTGCAGGTTATCTAAGTGCAAAAATATTCTTGGCTACTTAATGAGTGATGTGCTGAATCTGCTTTAAAGGTAGCTTTTCAGTCATTTCTTTATATAAGCTACCTCTTACTTGTGTGGGCATTGCCCAGGTAGTGAATGTTGCGTAGGATTTATTTCTCCTGTCAGGTATTGTGATTGAGGTTTTGTCTAAACTGTCTGTGACAAAATTAGTCATGGCACCTGTTTGTGATTTTGTTTTCCTGCTAAATTTTCCACTTTTGTTATCTTTGTGGGTGAAACACTGGATTTTGGATACCACTAAGCATATTGTTTTTGAAACTTCTTCTTGTAAATTAAGTCATTTTAGGTGTCTGAATTGGAATACATCTATATATGTATTCTTGGTTTTAAAATGACTTGTTGTACCTCAAGATAGGAAGAACATAGGCTGCAACATGCAACTGACCAGAGCAGGCTTTATTCTTTTCACAGAAACCTTTTAAATGTTGGTTGGAAGACCGCTTTATCCTTCACAGGAGCGAGATACTTTGAAGTGAATTGTTTGGGTTGTGATTAGGGCTGCAACTAACGATTATTTTCTTAATCGATTAATCGGCCGATTATTTTTTCGATGAATCGACTAATTGGATAAAAAAAGAATCAATAATTGTATACAATAGAATCCACTTGAGTGTTACAAATATAAACTTTAGACTAAAACTTTACATTGACACAACTGTTTGTACAATTTATAAGCAACAGAGCACAGTTTTATAATTAAACAAAACAAAAACTGTTTGAAAAGAGGTAGAACTTCCTCCTTGGCAAGGGGCCGCTCAATAAAGTAACCCTTGACTTCATTCTAACATAAAATATATCTTGAATATCTATATGCAATGGTAAATAACCAGCTATATATAAGATTAGGGGAAAATATCTAGTCCGCTCTAAAAATAACAGATATATACTTATAAATGATGAATCTGGTACATATCACAACTGAGTAAAAATATAAAAAAACAATAAAAAACAAATCAAAAGCGCTAAGGACTATATATCAATAACAGGACAAAGCCTTATACATTTATTTATACAGTACATATAATCAGCAATAGCAAGCAATCTGGTAATAATTGTGCAAACAGATAATAGTGCACATCAATTTAAATAACTCCCATCAATCTAGGGGCTGTTTAAATCACAAGCTTGGCACTATATCATGCAAAGCATAGTTCCAAATCACCTGATTTAATATAAACAATCCAAATGATGACTCCTATTATTTCTGGGTTGCACATAAGCCAGGTATAGTTGTAAACTTATACTGTCCTGAAAAAGTGAAAAGTAGACGTCTGTAGACGTCCTTTAGGCTAAGGACATAACCGTAAAACACAATACCATGTGCAGGAGGTCAGTGGAGTTAAGCAGCTGGTGTTGTGCACAGACCAACTAATTGCAAACCAACTAATCGATTATGAGATTCGTTGACAACTATTCATCGATTATTATCAATTATAACGATTAGTTGTTGCAGCTCTAGTTGTGATAGAGAAACAACTCTGTGTCACATTCTTTTAAAAAAACGCTGCATCATAAAAGGAGGGTTTCGATGATAAAAACAGATTACTAGTGAGAGCATCAGTCTAAACAAATCTTTATTTTTACAAAGTGAGGGTATAATTGTAGTAATTGATTGTGCATATGCTGGACAATTATAAGTTACAATTTTTATTTTTTAATTTTTTATTGAGATTTTTACACAGTACAAAGATTAGATATACATATAATAGAAACATTGAAACAGAGTACATAGACATTCTATATAGTAATACATTTGCCTGCTTCCTGCATAACAGTGGAAATAACAGTAACTATGATAATTGATAGGCAAAACTGAAACCTCTTTTTAGGTGATATAAGTCCCTCTCGCGCTATAATGAGCCACATATGGGCCCTAATACATTTTAATTGTCTTTAGAGGGAATGTAGTAAAAAGTCTTACTAAGCTAGGAAAGGATTAAAGGGACAGTCTAGTCAAAATTAAACTTTCATTATTCAGATAGGACATGTAATTTTAATCAACTTTCCAATTTACTTGTATCATCAAATTTGCTTTTTTCTCTTGGTATTCTTAGTTGAAACTAAACCTAGGCAGACTCATATGCTAATTTCTAAACTCTTGAGGGCTGCCTCTTATCACATGCTTTTTAAATTCCTTTTCAACACAAAGAGACTAAAAGTACATGTGGGCCATATAGATAACACTGTGTTCAGGCACAGGGAGTTATTTTAGATTTATCCCAACACAATGCTAACTGCAAGACAATAGATAATAAACAGTCACAGTCATGTGATCAGGGGGCTGGAAGAAGGTTCTTAGATACAAGGTAATCACAGAGGTAAAAAGTATATTAATATAACTGTGTTGGTTATGCAAAACTGGGGAATGGGTAATAAAGGGATTATCTATCTTTTAAAACAATAACAATTCTATGGTAGACTGTCCCTTTAAATGTAGCTGACCTATCTTGTTAAAGGGACTTTAAACACTTGTCATTAGGTTGTTTGTTTGTTTTTATTCATAATGTTTCTTTTGTTTTTTTAAATGTAATTTGCTATTTATTTTTATTATATGTTTACTTTTTTTACATTTATTTCACTTTCTGACCGCTCCGTGCAGACATGGCAGAAAGTTATGTGTAGACAAACCTCCCAGAAGTCTCTGCTTTGCTGTGAGCGCGCACGTCTGTAGAGTTGTAGACAGCACACTGAGCACAGCATGACTAAATCTACAGCGATTATCTTAGTGTTTTTCCCTAAATAGTATCTTTTGAACTGGCCTCATCTGTAAGCTAATAATTCATTATCATTTTTTAAAAACAAAATGTATTTAACCTATTTTTTAATCTTACTTGTAGTGCGAGTGAAAGAGGGACCGCCCAACACACTGCTCAGGGAGACAGCTGCTGTCTCATAAATATTACCCCTCTGTTTTTTCTATCCAAGCTCCCGGAGTCCCGCTCAGTTTATTGCACATCTTATACAGCTCAAGCTCTCAGTGCATCTCAGGTTATGTGACATTATAAATTGATGTACATAGAACAGAGCACTGTGGCTGACCTCTACATACTCGTAACACAAAACAAATAAAGCATCCCCTTCCCTACACTATCTTTTAGGATCTTTGGAATGCCTGCTAAATAGACAAACCACTGATGCGGTCACATAACCTGAGATGCACAGAGAGCGTGAGCTGTATAAGATGTGCAATAAACTGAGCGGGACTCCGGGAGCTTGGATAGAAAAAACAGAGGGGTAATATTTATGAGACAGCAGCTGTCTCCCTGAGCAGTGTGTTGGGCGGTCCCTCTTTCACTCGCACTACAAGTAAGATTAAAAAATAGGGTAAATACATTTTGTTTTTAAAAAATGATAATGAATTATTAGCTTACAGATGAGGCCAGTTCAAATGATACTATTCAGGGAAAAACACTAAGATAATCTCTGTAGATTTAGTCATGCTGTGCTCAGTGTGCTGTCTACAACTCTACAGACGTGCGCGCTCACAGCAAAGCAGAGACTTCTGGGAGGTTTGTCTACACATAACTTTCTGCCATGTCTGCACGGAGCGGTCAGAAAGTGAAATAAATGTAAAAAAAAGTAAACATATAATAAAAATAAATAGCAAATTGCATTTAAAAAAACAAAAGAAACATTATGAATAAAAAAAACAAAATAACCTAATGGCAAGTGTTTAAAGTCCCTTTACTTGGTATGCGCATGCAAGTGAAGAAGGGAGTGTGCATTGAGTATCGCATAGAACGTGCGTTACAACATGTCAGCCAGCACTGCATTCAGTAGGCGGTGGTTTAGGGGTATTATTGAAAGAAAAAAAAAATGTGCAGATGCTAAATAAAGAAATAAAGAAAGAAATAATATATAAAACAAAGCAAAATAGATTTAAAAAAATTATAATTACATTAAAACAGATGGTGTTTAGGGTCCCTTTAAGGCCAATGGGAAAAATAAGGTCAGCACTGTATTAGAGTGTAAGAATTGCTATTTAAGGAATGGTAAGGGTTACAGCATAGGCAAGAAAAGCTGCATATTTAGTTCTCCTAAACAAGGGGACACATTATAGGTTGGGGGGGTGAGTATATATATGTAGTAGGTTATATGAATTAAATAAGCAGGCTATAGCCATATAGAGCCATGCTACTTTATATAACAGTATATGGACATATGAGACCCTGAGGAAAAGTTAGAAAGGAGTGGGTTACATATGAGACCAATAGTTTATCTAGCCCAGTGGGGCTATATGTTCCATGTTCCCAGACTAGTAGCAATACAAAACTAGAGATATGAGGGTTAGAGGTGAAGTTTTGCTCCACTATATACGATGACTACTACATACAATTTAGTTATGATAAGATACATAGTTCCTACTCAAACAGAGGGAAAAATATTGTGCATTCATATAAGAACATGGAAAACTATTGCCTGGAGCCTTAAAACAAGCATGTTTCAACAACCTGTCTATGTGGAGAGTTTCATGAAAAACTGAATGGCTGTGAAGTACAGGGATAGAAAGTGCTGATTTACATGTAAGGCCTATATTATATCTAGCAGGATAGGACCTAACCATCCAAGCTTAAAGATTTGGTAAACTTTCCTTAACTTATTTAAGATACAGTGAAAGAGGAGATAATGTCTGGTATGAATAACGCAGGACCAGCCTGCTCGGTAAAACCTTATGGGTATTTTGAAGTTTTGAGATAATGTAACATTTTTCTTCGAAACAAAACATTTGCTAGGTAAGGGATGAGAGATGTCAGAGCTCCCATTGAAATTACTCATGGACACCGCATATCCCCTTATAAAAAGATATATACAAGCAGGTCAATAATAAACAGATAATGCAATTGTTAAGTAGGGATTGAAAAATGCTGTAACTACCTTTAACACTACAATTCTACCAGTGTTGTAATAAAGAAAAAAGGGAGGCTACATTTTTAGATCCTATCTCCTGTGCATGGGCCCTATACCCAGCAAGGATCTAGTCATGACTCTGCGGTAGATTACAAGTTGTTCTCATTCCATATATTTTAGCTTTAGCCTTGAGAAGATAGTACAATTTGTTTTATGTCAAAGATATGCTTATTAAGCTGTGAATCAAAAGGGGCTGAAAGCTCCTGGTGAGAATGAATCTCACTTAATTATCAATAACAGACACATATTATGAAATGGAGTAAGCATCAAACACTTATTTATCTCGCATTCAGTATAAAGTTGGAAAGTAATACATCTTAGGTTACTAGAGATGAGTAGTGAATAATTAGGTTACTAAAATACAAATAAAGAGCAAGCATGGTTCTTTAACTATCATGAGTGTCACATTCAGCCGCTTGAGAGACCCACCTGACAAGGTACAACCATTAAACTTTAAGAAAACTAATACAATCATATCCAGGTGTGGATTTCCATAAAAGCACAGGCTCAATAGTGGTTTAGCAAAAAAGACATCCTTAGCACAACTGGTATGTACTTATGAATGCAGTTCAAAGGGGCTCCCAAATGAATAAACGTCATTAATAGTGTTGCACTACCTATATCTAAGAGTAAAGATATATATGTAAACAAATACCATGCTATACTATAGCTTCAATACTAGAACATATAATAGGAGCAGTATAGTTATCTTAAGATATTGGGGACATTTTGAGGCAGAGAGTGCTAAGTCCTGTAAGTAAGGTAGGAACAATTAGTAAAAATAACCACATAAACAGGTAACCATATTGCCACCATGAGTTTAACTATTTTAACAAGGTGAGCTCTAATATACATTACTCTTCATTGCAGACTTTTCGTATAAAGTAAAGTAGTGTCTTAATCACAAAGTTTGATTGCAAAGTTCTTATCTTTGAGGCCAGATATGACAAGGCAGTCTCATATGAAAGTGAGTTACTAACCCACACCACCTCACCAAGTTACTATGTTTGCAGCGTCAAATAATCTGCCAGAGTAGATGGAATGGAGTTAGAAGCCGGTTCAGCAAAAATCTTGATCAGATGTGTCTCTAGGAGCCGGAAGGAGGCCTCAATGAAGCCCAAAGCAATTGACTCCCAGTGTTCAGCCGTCGCTATTTTATATACAAGTTTTTTCCCCTTTTCTCCGCCAAAAAATCAATAGTGTTGCTGGTATGACTTCTGTGGCTGTGTCGATGTTCTAGCTTAGTAGGCTGGATGTATATAACAACTGCTATGCAGATAGTATGGGTTGTCAGCCTCACTACGACCAATTCTGAAGTTCTAGTGACTGCGTCAACAGGTTATTCATTCCTGGCCTCAATGGAAGGCTTAAGTTAGCGACCATACTTGATTGGCAGGATATTTTATGAAGGAAACTTGCAGTAGTCTTCAATAATGCTGTATATCCATTTATTAAGTCATGTTTTTACCCCGAATATCAGGATTTAGAGACAGAGCTCCTACAACATGCATCCGGCCATTTAGGCAGTTGGCTCCGCCCCCCTCATAAGTTACAATTTTTAATGTTTGCTACACCATTAAGCACTCAAGCATTTCTTTTATACCTTAAAAGAAAAACAAACCTACTTTTCCTTAGCTTGGAATAAACAACATGCATGTTCTTAGTTTGGAATATACAGCATATCTATTTGTTTTTTTTTCTTGTTTTTTTTCTCTAAAGGTTTGAATATAGAGAAGTGCTCAATAATCACAAACTTTTCTTCTCAATACAAACTTTAATCCCTAGATATCAGTATATAAATGAATAAATATACAGATTAATAGATTCACAGCTGCCTAATCCCTAGGTTCTGAGAAGATTTTCTTTTAACTCCACAGTTTGGTTAAATGTTCAAGCTAGTTTTGGGATGGCTTAAAGGAGTCACTGAATTTACCTTTGGTGTTCGCAATAATCTTTGTAGTAATCGTAAGAATAAAATAGTATACAAATGAATCCTCTTTTAGTTGGGTACTCAGTTCTGGTTCCCTCAATCTGTATGAAGTCATTTTTTAGTTCAGTGGTAATTTTGTGTGCCATAATGGTCTTTGTTTTTTTGTATTTCTTCCAGGAACCAATCTGTTTGCTCTTTAGTCTGTGCTTATTGCAATATGGAAATCCACTCTCTTGATTCTGCATAGCACATCTGGTCTGATTCACTACTCATCAGTCTTGTACATGAGTGTTTCAAGATGCTGTAGCAGTATCAGGGATCCACTAGCATTTGCTATAGATACAGTAGTGATGTGCTGGAAGTTTAGACTGATTTTTTTTTTGTCTTTTCTTGTGAAATTCAGAAAATCAAACAAAAGAAGCAGATGGCTATTTCCTCTCCTCAACTTTGCAAAAGAGAACCTCGTTTTTGGACTTGGTTGATCTGGCTGGATGTGTTTATTGGCTTTTTTTCTCTCTCAGGTTTAGTTCTTCTTTCTCAATGTACATTTTATTAAATTGGAAAAATGCCTTTGCATGGTTACTGAGTCATTAGTTCTTAAAACAAATCAATTTTCTAGTAAAGTTGTCACTGCAGATTTGCAGGACAATGAGTCTGTTACAGCTTATTGCTATCCGTTGAAATGGTGCGAAGAAAAGAATGTTCATGAGATACTCATGGCCAGACCAAGGTTGTAGCTTATATTTTTCTTGGCTACAGAGATCAGTGTCTCAGCATTTTCATTACTGTTTATAAGTTTCTTACGGGTAAAGATGGCAAACCCTTGTTATAGGTTCAAACACTGTTACACTTCCTGCTTATTCACCTGAAGCTGGTAAATACATAAACATTAAAAGCCTTCTTTTACTTTGTGTTAGTATTAAATATCACTTTTTATTTTCAAGATTGATTTTGTCTCCATAGTAATTTGATTATTTTAATATAGCTATATAGCCATATGCTTGAAATACCTGTAATCGTTGATATCTTGTATTAATCTGGTTTTATGTTGTAGGCTCATTTTGTTAATTTTGACATTCATGAAAAAGAAAACCTGTAAACACTTGTTCTCTTGTTAAGTGTGTTCAGTCCACGGGTCATCCATTACTTATGGGATATATTCTCCTTCCCAACAGGAAGTTGCAAGAGGATCACCCAAGCAGAGCTGCTATATAGCTCCTCCCCTCACATGTCATATCCAGTCATTCTCTTGCAACCCTCAACAAAGAAGGAGGTCGCGAGAGGAGTTGGAGTTTTTACTTAATTATTCTTCAATCAAAAGTTTGTTATTTTAAAATGACACCGGAGTGTGCTGTTTTTTATATCTCAGGCAGTATTTGGAAGAATCTGCCTGCGTTTTTCTATGATCTTAGCAGACGTAACTAAGATCCGCTGGCTGTTCTCGACATTCTGAGGAGTAGGGTAACTTCAGAAAGAGGGGAATAGCATGCGGAGTCCCCCGCAAATGAGGTATGTGCAGTACATTATTTTCTGGGAATGGAATTGACTAAGAAAATGCTGCTGTTACCCATATGATGTAAGTACAGCCTTAAATGCAGTAGTAGCGACTGGTATCAGGCTGATAAATGTATGCGCAGTTGAGTTATTTTCTAGGGACTAGAATTTGACTGAGAAAATACTGTTAATACTGAAATAATGTTTAAGCCTTATCTGCAGTGGAAGCGACTGGTAGCAGGCTTAGTGATAACTTTGCATAACATTCAAAATGTTGTTTTTTAAAACGTTTACTGGCATGTTATTCGTTTTGTGAGGTACTTTGGTGATAAATCTTTTTGGGCATGTTTTTTTCCACATGGCTAACGTATTTTCTGCATAGAAACCGTTATATCAGGTCTCCCACTGTTGTAATATGAGTGGGAGGGACCTTGTTTTAGCGCCTTGTTGCGCAGTTAAAATTCTAGCACAGTCTTCCTGTTTCTTCCTCCTTGATCCAGGACGTCTCTAGAGAGCTCAGGGGTCTTCAAAATTCGTTTTTTGAGGGAGGTAATCAGTCACAGCAGATCTGTGACAGTGTGACTGTGATAAAAGCATTAAATCTTAATTTGATATCCATTTTTGGGTATTGAGGGGTTAATCATCCTGTTGCTAATGGGTGCAATCCTCTGCTAATTAATACATTTCTCGTTAAGAATTGTTGACTATAACTGAATTCGTTTTCTTTGATTATTCAACTGTGTTTTTAAAAGCGCTGCAGCGTTTTTTATATTGCTTGTAAACTTATTGAAAGTGATTTCCAAGCTTGCTAGCTTCATTGCTAGTCTGTTTAAACATGTCTGATACAGAGGAATCTGCTTGTTCATTATGTTCAAAAGCCGATGTGGAGCCCAATAGAAATATGTGTACCAATTGTATTGATATTACTTTGAATAAAAGTCAATCTGTACCGATAAAGAAATTATTACCAGACAACGAGGGGGAAGTTATGCCGTCTAACTCTCCTCACGTGTCAGTACCTGCGTCTCCCGCTCGGGAGGTGCGTAAGATTGAGGCGCCAAGTACATCAAGGCCCTTACAAATCACTTTACATGATATGGCTAATGTTATGAAAGAAGTATTATACAATATGCCCGAATTAAGAGGCAAGCGCGATAGCTCTGGGTTAAGGACAGAGCGCGCTGATGACACAAGAGCCATGTCTGATACTGCGTCACAATTTGCAGAACATGAGGACGGTGAGCTTCATTCTGTCGGTGACGGTTCTGATCCGGGGAGACCGGATTCAGAAATTTCAAATTTTAAATTTAAGCTTGAGAACCTCCGCGTGCTACTAGGGGAGGTGTTAGCGGCTCTGAATGATTGCGACACGGTGGCAATCCCAGAGAAAGTATGTAGGTTGGATAGATACTATGCGGTAACGGTGTGTACTGACGTTTTTCCTATACCAAAAAGGCTTACAGAAATTATTAGTAAGGAGTGGGATAGACCCGGTGTGCCCTTTTCCTCTCCTCCGATATTTAGAAAAATGTTCCCTATAGACGCCACCACACGAGACTTATGACAGACGGTCCCTAAGGTGGAGGGAGCAGTTTCTACTTTAGCCAAGCGTACCACTATCCCGGTGGAGGATAGCTGTGCTTTCTCAGATCCAATGGATAAAAAATTAGAGGGTTACCTTAAGAAAATGTTTGTTCAACAAGGTTTTATATTGCAGCCTCTTGCATGCATTGCGCCTGTCACGGCTGCAGCGGCATTCTGGTTTGAGTCTCTGGAAGAGGACGATTCGCACAGCACCATTGGATGAGACTTTGAGCAAAGTTAGAACGCTTAAACTGGCTAATGCGTTTGTTTCGGATGCCGTAGTGCATTTAACCAAACTTACGGCCAAAAATTCCGGATTCGCCATACAGGCGCGCAGGGCGCTATGGCTTAAATCCTGGTCAGCAGATGTAACTTCTAAGTCTAAACTACTTAACATTCCTTTCAAGGGGCAGACCTTATTCGGGCCCGGCTTGAAGGAAATTATTGCTGACATTACGGGAGGTAAGGGCCACACCCTTCCTCAGGACAGGGCCAAATCAAAGGCCAAACAGTCTAATTTTCGTGCCTTTCGTAACTTCAAGGCAGGAGCAGCATCAACTTCCTCCGCTCCAAAACAGGAAGGGCCTACTGCTCGTTACAGACAGGGTTGGAAAGGCAACCAGTCATGGAACAAGGGCAAGCAGGCCAGAAAGCCTACTTCCGCCCCTAAGACAGCATGAAGACAGGGCCCCCTCTCCGGAGACGGATCTAGTGGGGGGCAGACTTTCTCTCTTCGCCCAGGCCTGGGCAAGAGATGTACAGGATCCCTGGATGTTGGAGATTATATCTCAGGGATACCTTCTGGATTTCAAAACTTCTCCTCCACAAGGGAGGTTTCATCTGTCAAGGTTATCAACAAACCTAGTAAAGAAAGAGGCATTTCTACAATGTGTACAAGACCTCTTAGTGATGGGAGTGATCCACCCAGTTCCGCGAACGGAACGGGGACAAGGGTTTTACTCAAATCTATTTGTGGTTCCCAAAAAAGAGGGAACCTTCAGACCAATCTTAGACTTAAAAATCTTAAACAAATTCCTAAGGGTTCCATCGTTCAAGATGGATACCATTCGGACCATCCTGCCCATGATCCAAGAGGGTCAATATATGACCACAGTGGACTTAAAGGATGCCTACCTTCACATACCGATTCACAAAGATCATTATCAGTACCTAAGATTTGCCTTTCTAGACAGGCATTACCAGTTTGTAGCTCTTCCCTTCGGGTTAGCTACGGCCCCGAGAATTTTTACAAAGGTTCTGGGCTCACTTCTGGCGGTACTAAGACCACGAGGCATAGCGGTGGCTCCGTACCTAGACGACATTCTGATTCAAGCGTCAAGTTTTCAAAATGCAAAGTCTCATACAGAGATAGTTCTAGCATTTCTGAGGTCGCATGGGTGGAAAGTGAACATGGAAAAGAGTTCTCTGTTACCACTCACAAGGGTTCCCTTTCTAGGGACTCTTATAGATTCTATAGAGATGAAGATTTACCTGACGGAGTCCAGGTTATCAAAGATTCTCAATGCTTGCCGTGCCCTTCACTCCATTCCAAGCCCATCAGTAGCTCAGTGTATGGAAGTAATCGGCTTGATTGTCGCGGCAATGGACATAGTGCCATTTGCGCGCCTGCATCTCAGACCGCTGCAACTATGCATGCTAAGTCAGTGGAACGGGGATTACTCAGATCTGTCCCCTTTGCTGAATCTGGACCAGGAGACAAGAGATTCTCTCCTCTGGTGGTTGTCACGGGTTCATCTGTCCGAAGGAATGACATTTCGCAGACCAGATTGGACGATTGTAACAACAGATGCCAGCCTTCTAGGCTGGGGAGCAGTCTGGAACTCCCTGAAGGCTCAGGGATCGTGGACTCAGGAGGAGAAACTCTTACCAATCAACATTCTAGAATTAAGAGCAATATTCAATGCTCTTCTAGCTTGGCCTCAGTTAGCAACACTGAGGTTCATCAGATTTCAGTCGGACAACATCACGACTGTGGCTTACATCAATCATCAAGGGGGAACCAGGAGTTCCCTAGCGATGTTGGAAGTCTCGAAGATAATTCGCTGGGCAGAGTCACACTCTTGCCACCTGTCAGCGATCTACATCCCAGGTGTGGAGAACTGGGAAGCGGATTTTCTAAGTCGCCAGACTTTTCATCCGGGGGAGTGGGAACTTCACCCGGAGGTATTTGCTCAACTGATTCGTCGTTGGGGCAAACCGGATCTGGATCTTATGGCATCTCGCTAGAACGCCAAGCTTCCTCGTTACGGATCCAGGTCCAGGGACCCGGGAGCGGTGCTGGTAGATGCACTAGCAGCCCCTTGGGTTTTCAACATAGCTTATGTGTTTCCACCTTTTCCGTTGCTACCTCGACTGATTGCCAGGATCAAACAGGAGAGAGCATCGGTGATTCTGATAGCGCCTGCGTGGCCACGCAGGACTTGGTATGCAGACCTAGTGGACATGTCGTCCTGTCCACCATGGTCTCTACCTCTGAGGCAGGGCCTTCTAATTCAGGGTCCTTTCAACCATCCAAACCTAATTTCTCTGAGGCTGACTGCTTGGAGATTGAACGCTTGATTCTATCAAAGCGTGGGTTTTCGGATTCGGTTATTGATACATTGATACAGGCTCGGAAACCTGTTACCAGAAAAATTTACCATAAGATATGGCGTAAATATTTATATTGGTGTGAATCCAAGAGTTACTCATGGAGTAAGATTAGGATTCCTAGGATATTGTCTTTTCTAAAAGAGGGTTTAGAAAAGGGCTTATCCGCTAGTTCACTAAAGGGACAGATTTCTGCTCTGTCTATTCTTTTACACAAGCGTCTGGCAGAGAATCCAGACGTCCAGGCTTTTTGTCAGGCTTTGGCTAGGATTAAGCCTGTGTTTAAGGCTGTTGCTCCTCCGTGGAGCTTAAACTTGGTTCTTAAAGTTCTTCAGGGTGTTCCGTTTGAACCCCTTCATTCCATTGATATTAAGCTTTTATCTTGGAAAGTTCTGTTTTTGATGGCTATTTCCTCGGCTCGAAGAGTCTCGGAGTTATCTGCCTTACATTGTGATTCTCCTTATCTGATCTTTCATTCAGACAAGGTAGTCCTGCGTACTAGACCTGGGTTTTTGCCTAAGGTTGTTTTTAACAGGAATATCAATCAAGAGATTGTTGTTCCATCATTGTGTCCTAATCCTTCTTCAAAGAAGGAACGTCTTTTGCATAATCTAGACGTGGTCCGTGCCCTGAAGTTCTACTTACAGGCAACTAAAGATTTTCGACAAACTTCTTCCCTGTTTGTCGTTTACTCTGGACAGAGGAGAGGTCAAAAGGCTTCGGCTACCTCTCTCTCTTTTTGGCTTCGTAGCATAATACGTTTAGCCTATGAGACTGCTGGACAGCAGCCTCCTGAAAGGATTACAGCTCATTCCACTAGAGCTGTGGCTTCCACTTGGGCCTTTAAAAATGAGGCCTCTGTTGAACAGATTTGCAAGGCTGCAACTTGGTCTTCACTTCATACTTTTTCCAAATTTTACAAATTTGACACTTTTGCTTCTTCGGAGGCTGTTTTTGGGAGAAGGGTTCTACAGGCAGTGGTTCCTTCTGTTTAATGTTCCTGCCTTGTCCCTCCCTTCATCCGTGTACTTTAGCTTTGGTATTGGTATCCCATAAGTAATGGATGACCCGTGGACTGAACACACTTAACAAGAGAAAACATAATTTATGCTTACCTGATAAATTTATTTCTCTTGTAGTGTGTTCAGTCCACGGCCCGCCCTGTCTTTTTGAGGCAGGTTCTAAATTTTAAATTATAACTCCAGTCACCACTGCACCCTATAGTTTCTCCTTTCTCGTCTTGTTTCGGTCGAATGACTGGATATGACATGTGAGGGGAGGAGCTATATAGCAGCTCTGCTTGGGTGATCCTCTTGCAACTTCCTGTTGGGAAGGAGAATATATCCCATAAGTAATGGATGACCCGTGGACTGAACACACTACAAGAGAAATAAATTTATCAGGTAAGCATAAATTATGTTTTTTCTTTTTCTTTCTTGCAGCACTGTTAGAAGAACTTTTCAACTGTGGACGTTTAAAGGGCACTGTGGTTGGTGGGAGACAGGATAAGGCTGTGTTTATCCCTGACATCTATGCAAGAACACAAAACAATTGGATAGATGCATTTTTCAAACAAAATGGTTACCTAGGTAACAGTTTTTTTCTCCTTTTACTTTTGGGAAACAAGCACATCTTTGTAAAACTTGTCTTTGTTACATTTAGGTGCCTAGGCATTTTAGCTTCTTAAGAAGCAATGTTTTCATTTATTATTCAAGAAGTGTTACCTTACTTTTAGTTTTTTTTATTAACGATACTTTTTTTGCCATGTTATGTGCATAAACAAATTAAATAAATACTTGAGGTAGCTGGCCACAGAAGGGTGAGGAAATTAATGTAATTAAGTAAACGTAAACGTTGTATTAAAAACAAACACGAATAATCATTCATTGATATTTTATACATGCATATGTGACGCCTTTTATAAAAGAGTAGATCACTATGGCAACATCAAACACTCAGTTAAAGGAAAGTGAGACAATTAATTTGAAAATGGAAATCCTTCTTTTTCAAGCTATTGATCTTGTTTACACCCAGTTGCCAGGTTATTGTCATAAGAATTAAAAAAGCCTAAAATCCTTTATTTTGGTGGTTATGGAAAATATTTAGCAAGTCACTTTATTTGAAAGAGGACAACCCCACCATTGGAATAAAGGTTTTCCTATAACTGGCATGTGATTTTCATAGTAGTAACGATTTGCTAACTGCAATGTGTTTTGCATATATGCAGGAGTTAAGCACACAATAAAAAACAGGTATTCGTAAAATTCTCTGATGAATTTAAGTTTTTTACTATCGCTTTAGAATGTCCTATAAAAGCGAATATAAGGGAACCCTGACATTCAAATGCATATCTATATCCTCTAATATCACTATTCATCAGCTATGCCACCCAGAACCTAGAGCACAAATTATTTTTTTGTTCATAAAAACGATAAACAAATGAGCCTTTGATGAAAAAAATTAAATAAACACATGCGAGAAACAATTTAGTTGATTTGTTTGTGCGTTTAAAATCATTACTCTAAAGTCCGCAAAGGCTTTTCTGCAAGTGTAAACCCTTCAAATTAACACTTTAAGGGTAGAGAGGTTTCGAAAGTTTAAATGTTTTCTTCAATAAGGATTTAGCAATATCCTTTTAGTTGATTTATTCATGTCACCCAATAAGTATGTAAGCTTCACTTGTTTTGGCTGCTGCTGGCTTGTAGCACTAGCTTCTACTTTATTTAAGTTTAAGCTGCTCTTCAGATGCTCCTCTGCTGTACTTAAGGCTTTCTCATAGGAAAGATATTTGAAGGGATTATAAGGGATTGTATTGATGAGCATATTCGTGTAAACAAGATTATGAGTTCTAATCAGCATGGCTTTAGGAGAAATAGATCATGTCAAACTAATCTAATTAGATTCTACAAGGAAGTAAGTAAAAATATAGATAAAGGGGAATCAGTTGATGTGATATACTTAGATTTTGCAAAGGCATTTGATACAGTGCCACATGAGAGATTAATGCACAAAATTAAGGGACTGGGAATAGCTGAAAATGTTAGCTCATGGATAAATAACTGGATAAAAGATAGGGAGCAACGAGTAGTAGTAAATGGATCATACTCAGATTGGACAAAGGTAATCAGTGGCGTCCCCCAGGGATCAGTACTGGGCCCTGTTCTTTTTAATATTTTTATAAATGACTTGGAGCAAGGATTAAATAGCGACATCTCTATTTTTGCAGATGATACTAAGTTAAGTAAGGTCATTAGGTCAAAGCAGGACGAACTCTCTTTACAAAGGGATTTGCTAAAATTAGAACTATGGGCAAGTGAATGGAAAATGAGATTTAATACGGAAAAATGCAAGGTTCTACATTTTGGAAGTAAAAATAAGCAGGCTACGTATTTTTTAAATGGGACAAGACTTAGCCAAACACAGGAGGAAAGGGATTTGGGAGTAGTAATAAATAACAAGCTAAAGATGGGTGCACAATGCAGGGCAGCGGCTTCAAAGGCTAATAAGATACTAGCATGTATTAAAAGAGGCATTGTTTCAAGGGAGGAAAGCATAATTCTGTCATTATATAAAGCCCTGGTAAGACCTCACCTTGAGTTTGGAGTGCAGTTCTGGGGACCGATTGCTAAAAAAGATATTGCAGAACTAGAAAAAGTTCAGAGAAGGGCCACAAAGCTAATAAGGGGATTGGAGAATTTAACCTATGAGGAGAGGCTAGCCAAACTGGGTCTGTTTTCTTTAGAAAAAAGGCGCTTAAGAGGTGACATGATTACTTTATATAAATATATTCAAGGCCCATATACAGAGATGGCAGAAGCTCTGTTTATTCCAAGAAAATTGTTTCTGACAAGAGGTCATAATTTAAGGTTGGAGGAAAGGAGATTTAATCTCCTGCAACGGAAACGTTTTTTCACTGTAAGAGCAATAAAATTGTGGAACTCATTACCAAAGGAGGTAGTGAATGCCAATACCATAGATACATTTAAAAATAGTCTGGATACATTTCTGTATATAAAGAAAATTAATGGATATGATTGCTAGTATTAAATGGGTCACATTTTAATGGGGTTATTTAAGCTTAACTGGAGCTTTTTGTAAGTATTTTAGATTTGTATAGTTTGAACTCGATGGACTTCAGTCTTTTTTCAACCTTATCTACTATGTTACTATGTAAATAGCATACAAAATTATTTTTGTTTACAAATTCAAAATGACCTTCTTAGAGGGACACTGAACCCACAGTTTTTTTTTCATGATTCAGATAGAGTAGCAATTTGACACAACTTTCTAATTTGCTCCTATTATCAATTTTTCTTCATTCTCTTGCTATCTTTATTTGAAAAGCAAGAATGTAAGTTTAGAAGCCGACCCATTTTTGGTTCACAGTGGTCCAGTGTTCTAAACCAAAAAATTGGCTTGCTCCTTAGCTTAGATGCCTTCTTTTTCAAATAAAGATAGCAAGAGAACAAAGAAAAATTGATAATAGGAGTAAATTAGAAAGTTGCTTAAAATTTCATGCTCCATCTGAATCACGAAAGAAATGTTTTTGGGTTCAGTGTCCCTTTAATGAATATTTGACAAAACAAAAGACAATTTTTAACAAATGATTAATCTGAAATTAAGTTTTTGTTTGTGTGCATGGCTTTTTCCTCATTAAATTGTTATGAAATTGCAAATTTTTCTTTTATGATTCAGTTAGAGCACACCATCGGCTGATGTTTTCAATGTTTGTTGCACTGATTTTTATTAACTCAAATTATGTTACTTTAAGCAATTCCTTTTTGCTTTGCATAGCTTAAAGTAACACTAAATTCAAAATTTAAGCTTTCATGGTTCAATTAACTTCTATTATCAAAATGTGCACAATCTTTTTATATTCACACTTTCTAAGGTTAGCACTTACTGAGCATGTGCAAGAATTCAAAGTGTATAGGTATATGCTTTTTATGATTGGCTGATGGCTGTCACATGATGCAAGGGGAAGAAAATTTTAACTGTTTGAAATTTCTTAGAAAAAATTCTACCACCCATTTGAAATTCAGACTAACTGCCGTTGAATTGTGTATTTAATATGCATTTGTTGATTATGCAATTCTATTGTATTTAATGGTTTTTTAAAGGGACGTACAATGGAACATTTTTTCTTTCATGATTCAGATAGAGCAAGCAATTTTAAACAACTTTCCAATTTACTTATATTATCTAATTTGCTTTGTTCTCTTGGTGGTGTTTGTTTAAAGCATAACTAGGCAGGCTCAGGAGCAATGTTGTACTGGGAGCTAGTTGCTGATTAGGGGCTGTATTTCTTGTCATTGGTTTACCCAATATGCTTAGCTAGTTTCCCGTGGTGCACTGCTGCACTTTCAACAAAGGATACCAATAGAATAAAGCAAATTTCGTATTAGAAGTAAAATGGAAAGTTTTTTAGAATTAAATGCTTAAAAATCAGAATCATGCATAAGAACTGTTTTGGTTTTATGTGCCTGGACATGAAACCCAAAATTTTAGACAACTTTTCAATTTACTTCAGTTATCTAATTTGCTTCATTCTCTTGGTAGCCTTTGTTGAAGAAACAGCAGTGCAAGTGGGTGAGCCAATTACATGAGACATATATGTACAGCCATCAAGCAGCAACTCCTGAGCCTGCCTAGGTATGCTTTCCAGCTGGCAACATTTTCTGTGGAGAAAACTGTATAGTGCACAGTTTTAAAAATGCTTCTGGTTCACTCCTATTATCAAATTTTCTCTCATGGGATTCCTTGCTGAAAGCATATCTTGGTAGGTATTGTGCATATATATTGTGTGAACCCAAGTTTTTTCTTTCGTGATTCAGATAGAGCGTGCAATTTTAAGCAACTTTCTAATTTACTCCTATTATCAATTTTTCTTCATTCTCTTGGTATCTTTATTTGAAAAGCAAGAATGTAAGTTTAGATGTCGGCCCATTTTTGGTGAACAACCTGGGTTGTTCTTGCTGATTGGTGGATAAATGCACCTACCAATAAACAAGTGCTGTCCAGGGTCTGATCCAAAAATTGTCTGGCTCCTTAGTTTAGATGCCTTCTTTTTCAAATAAAGATCGCAAGAGAATGAAGAAAAATTGATAATAGGAGTAAATTAAAAAGTTGCTTAAAATTGCATGCTATCTGAATCACGAAAAAACATTTTTTGGTTCAGTGTCCCTTTAAGTACTATATGACAGCAGTTTCTGCAACAACTGCTGCCATCTAGTGCTCTTGCATATGTATAACCTTGCTAGAAGCACTGTTGAAAAACTGTTGCATATAGTGCTCCAGACATTTGCACATCATAAATACCTGTTTTTGAACAAACAATAGCAAGAGATTGAAGTAAATGTGCCAGACATTTGACATCTTTATTTTTTTATAACATTGTACACTATCTGTATCATGAAAGAAAAAATGTTTTTTTAATAAAAAAAAGTGAAGATGCTAAGTGGTTTAGGTTTGGATATAATATCTTTTGTACAGGTGGTGGGAGTCCCATGATCCATTGCTCTTCCCTACCACTAGTAGGAGGCAAGGATTCCCAAACCCCAAGAACTCTATTAATACCCTCCCACTTTACCAGTACCTCAATTTTGTCTTTGCCTCTGCTGGAGGTGGTCAAAGAATGAAGATGTGCATTTGATTCTTCAGTGAGAGACGGGTTCTCAGCTCAAGTTGTGGCCCATTTCCCCTCAGAGTACAGTGCTTGTCAGAGGAGATGTATTTTAAATATTGGAAGTGACATATATTTTACCCGTGAGGATTTAACCACAGGCCTTGCCATGGGGGTCACAGGGGCTTGTCCTTTGCCTCTACCTGTTTTGTTGATATACTCCTATATCAGTTTTTCTGCTTTTATGGTCTTGTCTTCCTACTGGTTTCCTGAATAATGTATTCTTGAGACCAGAACAAAACGGAACGAAAAAACCCGCCCACTTGAGTTTATTTAAAAGACAGCTTGCATCAGGTCGGTTATTGGCTTGAGAAAGGCTCTTACAAGCTGAAACGCGTTGCCGCTATATGGACCTAATTCACATTTCGGTAATTACTATATTTTGTATTTACTTGGCACACTTAGCGTTGCCGAACTTCGTTTCGCTACATGCTGTCTTCTCTCAAGTCGATGACGGAGGCGATGCTACTATTCGTCACACTTGAATGTCTGTGTTCCTGTTCCACGGCGTAGATTCTGGTAAGATTGTTTCATTTTATTCCGTTATCTATAATGTGATTATTATGACAGTTAAGTATGGGCCTCGCTGAGGCACCTTCTGCTCCAATCTGTGAATCCATGGGATAATTCCTCCTTAGGGTGGATTAGTGAACGGGGTAGGGTTTTTTATCATGTTTCTTATGTGATTCATCCTGCTTGTGTGTGTGTGCATAGGGGCTCTGTGGCCGAGACATATGCCTAGGTGGCACATATTGGCTTGTAACCTTTGGGTTATGCCTATTTTATTCAGACTTGCTTAACTTTTTCTGTGGGCCTAGTTTTGCCGCCCTTTAGTGGTGCACTTTTTGGGATTTCACGGGGCATCTGGTGACCGGGCTCGTTTTTACGCTTAGGTGAGTCTTCTTCCCCTTCCGCATTCCTGACTGAGTGGTGACGGCGGAAAGAGTCTGCTCCGCTGAGGTCTGGTCATAGGAGGTGGTGAGTGCCCCCAGCCATTGTGGGTGTCAGGTGCCAGTTTTTTTTTTCTCCAATCCCTGTTTATCTTAAGCAGTCTTAAGCCATGGAGTATTCCAATGCCGGGACTATTTTTATTTCAGATCCCGAGTCGTCCTCGGGTGAGGATTGTAATTCTGAGTCGTCCTCAGATGATGACCGTAATTTGGCCCTGTTATCGCAAGTCTGCCAATCTTGTCTCTCGCTCCTGGATAGTTTGCCGGGTCCCTCGGGCTCGGGGGATTCTGGGCCTTCCGAGCCATCAGCCTCTAGGGGCTCTGCTCCTCAGGAGGTGCCTTCTCAATCACATATTCCTTTTACTTTTGACGTCCCCGATGTTAATGTCCCCTCCGCGCAAGGTGGATTGTTTCCCCCGGAGATGGCAGGACATTTGCGTTTTAATATCTTAATGGCACTGATTCGCTTGCAGGACCCTGAAATTTCCTTGCTGTTATGTGCCTGCCTGCTTATTCCGGGTGTTCAGACCGTGAAAGGCGCTAAACTATTCCCCCCGAGGGTGTTTGTTTCCCCTTGCTGTTCTTTACGTTATAGCATTGTGCGGCTGCGTGTCCTATTAAGACGACTTTTTGACTTATTGGGAGATCCTTTTTTTTATGGTCCAAGGACTTCTCAGTTCTCCCAAGGTTTTTTGAGATAGGCTAGTGGGGATGTGTCTCTCCCTGGTCGGTCTACTGTGAGCTTTCCCAGTCCTTTTGTTCTGGAGGTTATGGTATCCATTTGGCAGGTCCTGCAGAGACATAGTTCCTTCTGGGCGGATGCCTGCGGGTGCCTTTGTTTTTTCTTTTATCCGGTCCGGATTATTTTTCTTCTTTGTTCCCTATTGGAATTCTGGGATTGCTTGATTTAAGTTCTTCTATGGAAGTTGTTACCGGATTTCTTCCGGAGTTTTATGTGTGACCTGTTACTTGTTAGTGACACATGTTGCATATGGCTGGTCCGGCGGGACCTGGTGATTTTCTTGTTCAGTTATTTGTTTTTATACAAAAAAACAAAACAAAAAAACACGATATTCTTCTGGACCTTTGGGATGGCCCGTGTCAGTCCGCACCCGACGTCGGGACTGGTGGTATCCCACCGCTGATCCGAGGGGTGTGGTCCTTACCACGTGGAGCGGTTAGGCCCTTTTGAGCTACTGTGATGGTTCTCCTAGGGTCTTTGCCTTCTTGTAGTTTAGACTGTCATGCAGAGGTGGCCAATGTCCTTTACCTCTGCCCCTGGGAGCTTTTTAGGCTCTGGTGGGATTTTGGATTGACTTTTCCGGTGTTGTCACTGGTGCCCTGGTCGTCTTTATCGCCCCTTGGGGTTTTGGGCCCGCAGTGGGCTCTGTTTTTGGAGTCCTGTGTCTCGGGGCTACTGATTAGGGGTTTTTCCCTATCGGACTCGTGCTGCAGGTGTTTTTCGCAGTATCTCTTGTGGGATTGTGATTTAAGGTGCTTGTCCTCGTTGAGATAGCCCGGCTTGGGGCGTGTTGCCTTGGGCGCTGACTTATGGAACTCTGGTTTCCTCCTTATGATTCCGTTGTGGAACTCGGGGGAGAGTCTAGGTTTTTGGCAGTCTAGCCCTTTATCCTAGCCGTATGTCCCTGTTATACCCTTGGGTTTTGGGGTTGGGTCAGGATGGGTCCTATTGTCTCCCTTTTAGGGAGTCTGGGGTATTTTCGTTTTGATACCTTTAGGGAGGATGGACTCTGGACCTTTTTGTTAAGGGGTTCCCATTTCCTATTCCTCTTTCGTGTCTAAGAATAGCTCTTGCTTGGTTTGACATCTTTTCCCCCTTTTTCTCTGCCTTCTTCAGACTTTCGTTTTTCTGAGGGACTTTTGTCTCTCTTGGATTAGCTTCGCTGCCTAGTAGCGGAAGATTTGCTGTTGGGAAACAGCTGCAGTTATTTTACTTTCGTTTTTCTGAGGGACTTTTGTCTCTCTTGGATTAGCTTTGCTGCCTAGTAGCGGAAGATTTGCTGTTGGGAAACAGCTGCAGTTATTTTACTTTGTCTGCTGGCAAGCTATTGAGCCTAGGTGGCCTAGTGGTTAGTTTGTCCGTCTAGCAAGCTGCAGTTCTGGAATTTGTACTCAGCTGTGATTACTTGTTATTTTATATCTGATGCCTGTAGACTTGCCCTTAGGGATTGTGTCCTCAGGTCTCTGGGGTTCTTTCCTGGGGTCTGGTCGCTTTTCTCAAGTGTGCCTGGTGGTCCTTCTCTTCCTCTTGTGTAGGGTTGGTCCGCTATTTTGGCCTACGGTTAGCTTCGCTACCCAGCTTGCAGAAGTTTGCCGTTGTCTCCAAGGCGACGGTTGCTCCTTGAATGCTAGCATGTACTTTAGGGTCCCTTGTGAGTCGTTTTTTCTGAACCCTCTGGGGGAGTTGGATCCTTAGGATCCCTTTGTTCAGAAAGGTTGATTCAGGAAGGATGTCCCGCTGCCCAGCGGTTTATAGTGGCGTAGTGTGGATCTGCGCAGTTTCAGTTGCGCAGGAGCGGGCTGTTTCGTATCTGTTTTCAGATGGGGCTCTGCTTATTTTGCGTCACTAGTTTTTTTTTGTCATCTTTTTCCTGTCTCTCTCCTGAGCTTTTCTCCTACTACGGAAAATTTTCCTTGCTTGTGAGGCGTCCTCAGTCTCTTGTCGTCTGGGGTGTGGGACTTGGTCTTTTTTCCCTGCTCACTGGGGTGGGGTTTTTTCCTTCACGTCCTTGTTTATGTGGTGACGCGTGTCCACGCTGTCTCGCTGTGTTTGCATTTGCTGGTCATTGAGATTGTTTGTTTCTCTTCTGGTCCTTTCCTGACTTTTCATATAGTCTGTTCGGGTGTAGCCTACTGAGTGGCTCTGGGTTGTCTCCTTGTCACCCTGGACGTTGTTCCTTTTCTTCTGTCTTGTATCTTCCCTCTGGAAAATTTTAGTCATGGTCCCTCACTTGGTTGAGGGGCTGCGGCGGGGTTGTTGCCCCTGACAGATGCTGCCCTTGAGGGGGGGGCTCTCGGTTGGACCCACTCCTGGTTCTATCTAGGTTCTTTGGACTGTTGGCAGATTTGTGTTTATGGGACCGCTTTTTGTTTTCCAAAATGTTTGTTGATTCCTGTTTCGGATATACACTTTATATAAGACAGATAGTATATACACGATCAAACCATAAAAATAAATAAAATAACAAAGATAACCTTTTGTCTATAAGCCATTTTATTTTTCTGTGCTGAAGATTTTATTTAGACTTTTGTACTTACTGCCTTAAATATTAATACCCACACAAATTTTATGTGTGTGTGTGTGTGGGTGGGTGGGCGGGGGGGGGGGGGTCAGAAGACAAAACTCTTTTCTAGAAAATAATTTTTTAGAAATACCCAAATATGGTAAAAGCAACTATGCGAATTACAAACAAAATTTTGTTTTTGTGTCATTATACATGCTAAACAATAGCATTGGGCTTATTATTTCTTAAATGTTTCAAACACACATTTTGTGGTTCCTTGATTTGGCTTGTTTCACCTTATCAAAACAGAAAAATGTAGCATATAATGCCTATGTTCTTTAATTAAAAATTAGAAGAAAATATTTATATAATTGTTGTAACATTTCACCCTATTACAATGTATCAAAAAAAAAATAAGAATAAAATAGCTATTAATTTTTTTTAGATGTTTTTTTTAATATTGTAGCCATTTTTTTCCAACCAATACAAATAATAAAAAAAGCTCTAAAAATACTTGCACCCAAAATTATCCTACATAGAACTTCACAAAATTGTAATCTATTTTTATCCTCACCCAGTTTGCCATTTATTTAGATACCTGCAGTTTTTTAGGCCAAATAATTAAAAGATCTATGAACCCTGACATCAAAAACACACTTTGAATGGTGGGACATACTTGATTCAAATGAGGGTTTTTGTGCAATATTTCTTTAGTTAGAGAGTGATAAGGACCTCTTTAGAATTGACAGAACTCACAGAGTAGGACCAATCACCTGGCAGATGGACCATTTATTTGAAAGAACTGTCTAAAAAAGTTGTCTCATGTTATTGTGATAACCAACAGAGGGGGTATCCCCCATGTTTTTTTATATCCTTAGTGATATCTGGTTATCACTTTGCACAGTTAGCAGATCCCTCATTTGTAATGGGCCTCATCTCTTTCAAAAGAACGGTCACCTGGCTGATTTTAGCGCATATGTGGAGGTGCTTGAGTGCTTTACAAGAGTCTGGAGCACCCTAAAATTAACCTTGTAGACAGACAAATGCAATCTGCATGGCGATCACTACCCCTCAGAAGTGAATAATAGAAATCATCTACTTATCATTGGTGAGTGGGAACTTCCCTTCTTTCCAAAATCTGGTCTCATGCCCATCTATGTTTTATGGATGCTGATAGGGACTATAAAAGGGCCCATATCCCCATGCAACATAGTGGGGCAAGTGATCATTGCTACCACAATGATTACCTGCAAATAAGAGGGGGATGTGACCCTTGATACAAAGTAGGCTATTTCCCTTGAGGGATCTCCCTCTAAGTAAAGCAGAGGAGGAGACCGTGAATGCACAATAGCCGCCTATCCACCATTAGGGCTGACAACTTTTTTTTAACAAAAATAAGGGATATTAGGGAATAGACACATTTCACATAGGAAATTGGCAAATTATACAGTATACCGAAAAAGAAAAACCTTTATTTTACAATTGATGTAGTCTGGTGCAACAAAATTCTTCATACAAATCATCTTCATTATCACAGTTTAGCTAATTACATTGAACAACTTTCTGCAAATCTGTAAATTCTATTTCTCATTTAAAGGGACATTCCAGCCAAAATTGGAAAGCATACTGGTGCATTTTAATTTTGAATAGAAGCATTTTTGCAATATATTCATCATAGCACTATGTGATAGCTTCCTACATCATTCAAGTACTGAGGATGCAAGAATGAGGAGGGACCTCTACAATAATCTTTTTTTTGATTGCCATCAATCTAGTAGTATTGCCAATCAAGGGTCTACACTAAAATTTATTCTCCTTAATTTTTTTTGTTTGTGCTTAATATAAAAAAAACTTTCATTATTTATCTTACCTGTTTTTCATGCAATATAACTGAAAATCAAGAAACGTAATCACTGATAAACACTAAGCATATATCAAAATAAATAGTCTCCCTTTTCGCTGTTGAACAGCCTGTTAGGGATTCATGTGGACTAGATTTGTAAAATTCTGATGTGCATTACATTAAAATATACAGTTTCTCCTCTGAACAGTTACTTTATTTCTCAACTTTGATATCCAAATACTTCTTTTAAGATGCTAAATAATGGTATATGTCTCTTTAATATGTTTTTCCTACAGTTTACACAAGTTGGCTTGACTTTCTTTTTCTATTAAACAAGTTTGGTAGTTATGTGTCTGGTGAGTGATCCAAGTGTCCTTATATACCTCTATGTTACAGCTATTATAGAGTTAAAATATTGATATTATTTCTGTATTGAAAGGAAACCACTTCATATTGTGCAACCTTGCCCTGGTTGCGGCTAATCCTTCTCTTTTTGCAAAACTGATGCACCTCATTTTTATTCCTCATCAACATTTCTGCATCCTGCTAGTTTCTTTGTGCCCTTTCATGGACTTATTTTTCTAAGTAAACTTGACTTAGTAAGTCATCAACATGAAAATATTTTTCTTTGTTTCCATTTTAGAATTTGATTCATTGTCCAGACTCGGCATCCCAGACCCAGTTAGTTACATCAAAAAAAGATATAAATCTGCACAGTTACTATATTTAAAATCAGTGAGTGTTGGCACTGGAATTGTGGACCAGGTGGAGGCTTCAGTAGAAGAAGCGATAAACTCAGGATCATGGATAGATATAATGGTATGTTTTTGTCACATATTTGGTCATATATTTTGCTATAGTGTTAAGTTTGTATGTCTATATTCTTAAAGTATAATGTAATTAAAGTAAACACCTGTAAAGGGGTTACATATGTAGGTAAAGTTGGCTGTAGATCAGCAATGCATTAATGAGACCTAACTGACAACATCTGGTGAGCCAATGACGAGGCATGTGTTGTGAAGGCGCCAATCAGATGATAGCTACCCACAACTAGTTGGTGATTGCACTACTCACAAGTGCATTGCCATTCCTGAGCCTACATAGATATGCTTTTCAGTTAATAATGCCAATAAAACAAAGGGAATTTGATAGCAGAAGTAAAATGAAAAGTCTCTTAAAATCAAATGTTCTAGCTAAAACATTTAAATGTAATTTTGCTTTTAATGTAACTTTCCTGTCCCTTTAATCACCCTGTAAATGTTTAAGAAAATCTGTTAAAAAGAATACATCTTGCATCCCTAAAACTACATCTGAGTCTGCAATACTTGTATGAATAAGCATTAAGTGTTAATCTCAGCTTTCTTCATTAAACCCCCCTAAACACAGTAGAATATCATAATCCGTAGATGCATGATAAAAATACAATGCAAAAGCACTTAGTTTGAATTTCAAATGAGCAGTCATTTGTTTATGACAAAATTTAAAGTAAGTTCTATTTTTCTTACAATGCATCAGCCACCAGCCAATCACAAAATACATATACGTATATTCTGTGAATTCTTGCATATGGTCAATAGTTGCTGGTTCCTCAGAATGCTTGCAAATAAAAACAGTGTGCACATTTAGATAATGGAAGTGAATTGGAAAGCTTTTTAAAATGTGTGTGCTATATTTGAATAATGAGTTTTTAATTTTTACTTTAGTGTCCCTTTAATCTAGCGGAGTTATCTTAAAGTGAAAGTAAACTTACGTGATCTGCTATACACAGTTACACAGTTTAGATAAAAATAATAGTAGTTTAATTCATCATTTTTTTTAAATTTAAATCTTAATACCTTTTTCGCCTCCAAAAAAGTCCAATATTTTCTATTTTCTAATCTGCCCGTTTTTCTCGATCTAATTCACTTGCAGCTCACGTGTATTTTTCCTCCAATTGACTTTCTGGCCGATCGGCGGCCGTAAAGCTACGTCATCCCACTATTGGATCAATTGCGCATGCGCCAAAGCTCTTATACCCATTATTATGTTGTGTGCGCGTTCCCGATCAGCGCATGCGCATAGTAGTTTTGTCTGTCTCAGCTGCTAACGTCGTCTGTTGAAACTGCAGCTTCGCAACATACAAGCAGAGCAAAGCGGCTGCTCTGATTCTCAAATAGCATAGTACTGAATGAATACATTAAAGCTATTCATTCATTACTATGTTTCCTCTCTGTGGACGCATGCGCGTGATGAGAAAATCGCATGCGCATTGCGGTTTCCATTATCGTGACCGTGCATTTCTCCTACGTATAGAGCGGGTGGGACCGCTCTATACGTAAAGGCAGAAATATATAGGAAGTGGACTAGGGGTGGAGTAAGGCTAATGACGGTAAGGAAAATATATATACAAAAAATATAGAATCACTAATAGAAAAAAAATAAAAAACATAGCGATCACAATATATTATTAGTATATAATACATTGGTGTTTTGCTGAGAATATAAATTTACTTTCACTTTAATACTATAATTTTAGTATTTTTGTTGATGATTTTATTTTTATTAATCACTTTTATTTCTAGTCCTTACTGCCAAGCTGTTTGTCTATGGAAGATGCTAGGATGCTGCTTCAGCAGGTGATGAGAACTTTGAACAAACCCTCTACTCGGGTCTTTGGAGACACTATTGTTGTGAGCGAGAAATTTGTAAATGAATGCTTTGAGTTGTTTGGCCCTCTCATGCACTGCAAGGCTGAAAAGGTAATTTCCCTATTGCAGATTATGCCTTATTTTACTTGATTGCTGTCTGTTTCTGATTCATATTTCAACTTTCTGTAGGAAATGAAAAATGGTCCTGTGTTCCTGGTAACAGAAGAAGACCTTAAGCAAACATCCATTCTAGAAAGTGCTATGGGCAAAAAAGACAAAAAGGAAGATAGACGGAAAAAAACAACAGGTTAATTACATTCCCTTCCTTACCACTTAATTTCTAGCATTATGAAACCTATATATTGAGTCCACTCTAGAATTATCTCGCTCTTAACTGACAAAATATGTAGAGTTTCTTTGTAGAATATCTATATATATATATAATACAGAGAAACACCTGAGCAAATGAGATCTGTTTGCTGGTATCTACAGTCTAGATTTTATGTTGATTATATTGTACCTCTGTTTTGTACTATCATCTCACTACACTGTTCTGAGAAGAACAAAAACAAAATGTATGCTTTCCTGATAAATGAATACATGGGTTTAAACTCCAGTCCTCTAGGAGGAGGCAAAAACACCCAACATACCAGAGCTGTCAATCCCTCCCAACTCCCC
Organism: Bombina bombina; assembly: GCF_027579735.1. Lineage (NCBI taxonomy): Eukaryota > Metazoa > Chordata > Amphibia > Anura > Bombinatoridae > Bombina > Bombina bombina. The sequence continues at coordinate 580,410,939 of NC_069502.1, forward strand.
TTTACAATTCAGTCATACTTATGGCCAAGAGGAAAAACAGTATTACAGAGAAGCGGAAGAGATAAAGCAGATCAAGTGTAGTGCAAACCAGTACTTCCTCCAACTGTACTAGAAAACAAAGTCGGTTTTAGGGACTCTCACAGGTAAGCATAATTTTTTTTTCTTTCATAAGATGGTGAAAGTCCTTGAACTATCACATGTGGGATCCCATACCTACATAACTTTCCTGCCAAAAGAGATTAGCACGTCAAAGTTGATAAAATTGTAGTAAAAGTATTTAAGGAAGAACAAGTGGTCGCTTTACAAATTTCCTCAATGGAAGCTTCATACCTGAAAGCTCAAGATAAGGAAACTGTTTTACTGGAATGAGCAGTGATGCGCACGGGAGAGTCTTCCCTACCACCAGTATACCTTGTGAAACAAGGCCTTTAGCCAAGCAGCTTAATTAATTGCAATAGCTTTCAGACTTTTTTGAGGTCGAAACATAAAGAAACAAAAAAGGGCATTTCTAAAATCCTTTGTAGCTTCAAAGTAAATTTTTAAAGCTCTTACAACATCTAGGTTGTGAAGACATTACTCCTTAGAATTTTTGGGAGCTGGGCATAATGATGGAACCTCAATTTTCTGATAAATGCTATCTAAAGATACTGCCTTAGGAAGAAGAGAGTAGTTGGTTATCAGAACCGCCTTATCCTGATGAAAAATCAAATAAGGAGGATCGCCAGATAAAACTGAAAGCTCAGATACTTTCCTGGCTAAAGAAAATGACCAGGAGGTGCAGAACCATTTAGGACAATTATTGGATGTTAAAAGGAACATAAAGTGCCCTTAAAACTAGGCTGAGATTCTACATTGACGTAGCTGCTTTAATAACTGGTCTGATTCTGACCAAGGCCTGAATGTCAGGAAGCTTAGCAATCTTCTTTTGAAACAAGACTGAGAATTTATCAGCCAATATCTGACTCTTAAGTGAACTGGCTAATTAGCTTACTTTCAAACTGTTCCAAAAGAATTGTAGATATTTAGGAATTTTGAATCTTGAATCAAATCAGCATACCATGTCCTGCGAGACCACGCCAAAGCAACCAGAATTATTGACGCTCATTCTTATTTGATTCTGGTTATCACCCTTGATAGCAACACAAACAAAGAAATATGTTTATCAGATTGAAGACCAGGAAACTACTAAGGCATCTAAGTGGAAAGCCTGAAGATCTTAAGACCTTGCACAATATCTGGCAGACTACCAGGGGAGGCTTGTGGTTCAAGGCATAGGCATGATATCTATGTCATACTCCATCTGGTCAAATACCTGCTGATTAATAGACCGCTCCCCGGGGTAATGATACTGGTGGCTGAAAAAGTCTGCTTTCCAGTTGTTCATTCCTGGGATATGAATGGCTGATATGCAATGATTGCATTATGGCCAAATAAGAATCTGTGCTACTTCCTTCATCTCTAAGGAACTCCTTGTTCCCTCTGGGACCCACAGACCACACCCCAACCTGTTAGACTGGCATACCACCTACGCTGGCCAGAGAAAGGATGCCCCCTGAAGAATGGGCTGGTGAGTCTGCCACCATGGCAGGTCTCAGATGGAATCTGGCAAAAGGAACTGCATCTGAAGCTGCTACTATAGACCTTCTACTTCCATGCATTGAGTCACTGAAGGAAGGGAACTGAGTTTTAGAACGGGACCTGCCTTCTGTGGCTGGAGTCTCTGTGATTCTGTTAGAGAATGCCTTATTCATACTAAATCTATTTTAGAAACCAGGAAGGACACACTGGTCTGAGGGGTTAAAGAGCTCTTTGGTAGGTTTATTTTCCATCCATGATTGTGAAGCTTCTGAAGAAACTTGTGTGTATGGTTAAATACAATTTTAAACAACTTTCTAATTTACTTCTATTATCTATTTTTTTTATTCTCTTGGAATCATTTGTTGAAGGAGCAGCAATGCACTAATGGTTTCTAACTGAACTCATGGGTGAGCCAATCACAATCGATATATTTATATGCAGCCACCAATCAACAGCTAGAACCTAGGTTATCTGCTGTTCATGATCTTGCCTAGATAAAGATTTCAGCAAAGGATAGGAAGAGAAGGAAGCAAATGAAATAATAGAAGTAAATTGCAAATTTGTTTAAAATTGTATGCTCTGTCTGAATCATGAAATAATTTTTTGGGGTTTCATGTCCCTTTAACCCCTTAATGACCACAGCACTTTTCCATTTTCTGTCCGTTTGGGAGCAAGGCTATTTTTATATTTCTGCAGTGTTTGTGTTTAGCTGTAATTTTCCTCTTACTCATTTACTGTACCCACACATATTATATACCGTTTTTCTCGGATTAAATTGACTTTCTAAAGATACCATTATTTCTCCAACATAGGTGTGTCCGGTCCACGGCGTCATCCTTACTTGTGGGATATTCTCTTCCCCAACAGGAAATGGCAAAGAGCCCAGCAAAGCTGGTCACATGACCCCTCCTAGGCTCCGCCTACCCCAGTCATTCTCTTTGCCGTTGCACAGGCAACATCTCCACGGAGATGGCTAAGAGTTTTTTTGGTGTTTAAATGTAGTTTTATTCTTCAATCAAGAGTTTGTTATTTTAAAATAGTGCTGGTATGTACTATTTACTCTGAAACAGAAAAGAGATGAAGATTTCTGTTTGTAAGAGGAAAATGATTTTAGCAACCGTTATTAAAATCGATGGCTGTTTCCACACAGGACTGTTGAGATGAATTAGCTTCAGTTGGGGGAAACAGTGGGCAGACTTTTGCTGCTTGAGGTATGACACATTTCTAACAAGACTTGGTAATGCTGGAAGCTGTCATTTTCCCTATGGGAACCGGTAAGCCATTTTCTTAGTTTAGTATAAGAATAAAGGGCTTCACAAGGGCTTTAAAGACTGGTAGACATTTTCTGGGCTAAAACGATTACTTTATAAGTATATTTAATGGATGTTAACTATAAATAGTTCTTTTAATCTTGGGGATGTATTAAAAAAACGGCAGGCACTGTATTGGACACCTTTTTCACTGGGGGCCTTTTCTAGTCATAGGCAGAGCCTCATTTTCGCGCCACTAATGCGCAGTTGTTTTTGGAAAGCAAGGCATGCAGATGCATGTGTGAGGAGCTAAGAACCACTGAAAAAGCTTATTGAAGGCGTCATTTGGTATCGTATTCCCCTCTGGGCTTGGTTGGGTCTCAGCAAAGCAGATACCAGGGACTGTATAGGGGTTAAATGTAAAAACGGCTCCGGTTCCGTTATTTTAAGAGTTAAAGCTTTCAAATTTGGTGTGCAATACTTTTAAGGCTTTAAGACACTGTGGTGAAATTTTGGTGAATTTTGAACAATTCCTTCATACGTTTTCACATTTTCAGTAATAAAGTGTGTTCAGTTTAAAATTTAAAGTGACAGTAACGGTTTTATTTTAAAACGTTTTTTGTGCTTTGTTATCAAGTTTATGCCTGTTTAACATGTCTGAACCATCAGATAGACGATGTTCTGTATGTTTGGAAGCCAAGGTTCCTCCCCATTTAAATATATGTGATGAATGTGACATAGTGTCCAGACAAAGTAGGGACAATGATGCCACTGATAATGATGTTGCCCAAAATGATTCCTCAAGCGAGGGGAGTAAGCATGGTACTGCATCATCCCCTTCTGTGTCTACACCAGTCTTGCCCACACAAGAGGCCCCTAGTACATCTAGTGCGCCAATTCTTCTTACTATGCAACAATTAACGGCTGTAATGGATAATTCTATTAAAAACATTTTGTCCAAAATGCCTACTTATCAGAGAAAGCGCGATTGCTCTGTTTTAGATACTGAAGAGCATGAGGACGCTGATGATAATGGTTCTGACATACCCTCACGCCAATCTGAAGGGGCCAGGAGGGAGGTTTTGTCTGAGGGAGAAATTTCAGATTCAGGAAAAATTTCTCAACAAGCTGAACCTGATGTTATTATTTTTAAATTTAAATTGGAACATCTCCGCGCTCTGCTTAAGGAGGTGTTATCTACTCTGGATGATTGTGACAATTTGGTCATTCCAGAGAAATTATGTAAGATGGACAAGTTCCTAGAGGTCCCGGTGCCCCCCGATGCTTTTCCTATACCCAAGCGGGTGGCGGACATTGTAAATAAGGAATGGGAAAGGCCCGGCATACCTTTTGTTCCTCCCCCTATATTTAAAAAATTATTTCCTATGGTCGACCCCAGAAAGGACTTATGGCAGACAGTCCCCAAGGTCGAGGGGGCGGTTTCTACTCTAAACAAACGCACTACTATTCCTATAGAAGATAGTTGTGCTTTCAAAGATCCTATGGATAAAAAATTAGAGGGTTTGCTTAAAAAGATGTTTGTTCAGCAAGGTTACCTTCTACAACCAATTTCATGCATTGTTCCTGTCACTACAGCAGCGTGTTTCTGGTTCGAAGAACTAGAAAAGTCGCTCAATAAAGACTCTTCGTATGAGGAGGTTATGGACAGAGTTCAAGCACTTAAATTGGCTAACTCTTTTATCTTAGACGCCACTTTGCAATTAGCTAGATTAGCGGCGAAAAATTCAGGTTTTGCTATTGTGGCGCGCAGAGCGCTTTGGCTAAAGTCTTGGTCAGCGGATGTGTCCTCCAAGAACAAATTGCTTAACATCCCTTTCAAAGGTAAAACGCTATTTGGCCCTGACTTGAAAGAGATTATTTCAGACATCACTGGGGGAAAGGGCCACGCCCTTCCTCAGGATAGGTCTTTTAAGGCTAAAAATAAGCCAAATTTTCGTCCCTTTCGCAGAAACGGACCAGCCTCAAATTCTACACCCTCTAAGCAAGAGGGTAATAGTTCTCAAACCAAACCAGCCTGTAGACCGATGCAAGGCTGGACCAAGGGTAAGCAGGCCAAGAAACCTGCCACTGCTACTAAAACAGCATGAAGTGTTGGCCCCCGATCCGGGACCGGATCTGGTGGGGGGCAGACTCTCTCTCTTTGCTCAGGCTTGGGCAAGAGATGTTCAGGATCCTTGGGCGCTAGAAATAGTTTCTCAAGGTTATCTCCTGGAATTCAAGGAACTACCCCCAAGGGGGAGGTTCCACAGGTCTCAATTGTCTTCAGACCAAATAAAAAGACAGGCATTCTTACATTGTGTAGAAGACCTGTTAAGAATGGGAGTGATTCATCCTGTTCCTTCTTTTTTGGGAACTATGAACAGATTGGAGTAAAACCCCATCCCTTGTTCTCCTAATGGAACATTCAGACCGATTTTAGATCTCAAGATTCTAAACAAATTTCTCAGGGTTCCATCGTTCAAGATGGAAACCATTCGAACAATTCTTCCTACCATCCAGGAAGGTCAATTCATGACCACGGTGGATTTAAAGGATGCGTATCTACATATTCCTATCCACAAGGAACATCATCGGTTCCTAAGGTTCGCCTTTCTGGACAAGCATTACCAGTTTGTGGCACTTCCATTCGGATTAGCCACTGCTCCAAAGATTTTCACAAAGGTACTAGGGTCCCTTCTAGCGGTGCTAAGACCAAGGGGCATTGCAGTAGTACCTTACTTGGACGACATACTGATTCAAGCGTCGTCTCTGTCAAAAGCAAAGGCTCATACGGACATTGTCCTAGCCTTTCTCAGATCTCACGGGTGGAAAGTGAACATAGAAAAAAGTTTTCTGTCCCCGTCAACAAGTGTTCCCTTCTTGGGAACAATAATAGACTCCTTAGAAATGAAGATTTTTCTGACAGAGGCCAGAAAATCAAAACTTCTAAGCTCTCGTCAAGAACTTCATTCTGTTCTTCTTCCTTCCATAGCGCAGTGCATGGAAGTAATAGGTTTGATGGTTGCGGCAATGGACATAGTTCCTTTTGCACGAATTCATCTAAGACCATTACAACTGTGCATGCTCAGACAGTGGAATGGGGATTATACAGACTTGTCTCCGACGATCCAAGTAGATCAAAGAACCAGAGATTCACTTCGTTGGTGGCTGAACCTGGACAACCTGTCACAGGGAATGAGCTTCCGCAGACCAGAGTGGGTCATTGTCACGACCGACGCCAGTCTGGTGGGCTGGGGCGCGGTCTGGGAACCCCTGAAAGCTCAGGGGTTATGGTCCCGGGAAGAATCTCTTCTCCCGATAAACATTCTGGAACTGCGAGCGATATTCAATGCTCTCAAAGCTTGGCCTCAACTAGCAAAGGCCAAATTCATAAGGTTTCAATCAGACAACATGACGACTGTTGCATATATCAACCATCAAGGGGGAACAAGGAGTTCCCTGGCGATGGAGGAAGTAACCAAAATAATTCAATGGGCGGAGAATCATTCCTGCCACTTGTCTGCAATCCACATCCCAGGAGTGGAAAATTGGGAAGCGGATTTTCTGAGTCGTCAGACTTTCCATCCGGGGGAGTGGGAACTCCATCCGGAAATCTTTGCCCAAATAACTCATTTATGGGGCATTCCAGACATGGACCTGATGGCGTCTCGTCAGAACTTCAAGGTTCCTTGCTACGGGTCCAGATCCAGGGATCCCAGGGCGACTCTAGTAGATGCACTGATAGCGCCTTGGACCTTCAACCTAGCTTATGTATTCCCACCATTCCCTCTCATTCCCAGGCTGGTAGCCAGGATCAATCAGGAGAGGGCTTCGGTGATCTTGATAGCTCCTGCGTGGCCACGCGGAACTTGGTATGCAGACCTGGTGAATATGTCATCGGCTCCACCATGGAAGCTACCTTTGAGACAGGACCTTCTTGTTCAAGGTCCATTCGAACATCCGAATCTGGCTTCACTCCAACTGACTGCTTGGAGATTGAACGCTTGATTTTATCAAAGCGTGGGTTTTCAGATTCTGTCATTGATACTCTTGTTCAGGCTAGAAAGCCTGTAACTAGGAAAATTTACCATAAAATATGGAAAAAGTATATTTGTTGGTGTGAATCTAGAGGATTCCCATGGAACAAGATAAAAATTCCGAAGATTCTATCCTTTCTACAGGAGGGTTTGGAGAAAGGATTATCTGCAAGTTCTTTGAAGGGACAGATTTCTGCTTTATCTGTTTTACTTCACAAAAAACTGGCAGCTGTGCCAGATGTTCAAGCTTTTGTTCAGGCTCTGGTTAGAATTAAGCCTGTTTACAAACCTTTGACTCCTCCTTGGAGTCTCAATTTAGTTCTTTCAGTTCTTCAAGGGGTTCCGTTTGAACCCTTACATTCCGTAGATATTAAGCTACTATCTTGGAAAGTTTTGTTTTTGGTTGCAATTTCTTCTGCTAGAAGAGTTTCAGAGTTATCTGCTCTGCAGTGTTCTCCTCCTTATCTGGTGTTCCATGCAGACAAGGTGGTTTTGCATACTAAACCTGGTTTTCTTCCGAAAGTTGTTTCTAACAAAAACATTAACCAGGAGATAGTTGTGCCTTCTTTGTGTCCGAAACCAGTTTCAAAGAAGGAACGTTTGTTGCACAATCTGGATGTAGTTCGTGCTCTAAAATTTTATTTAGAGGCTACAAAGGATTTCAGACAAACATCTTCTTTGTTGTTTATTCTGGTAAAAGGAGAGGTCAAAAAGCAACTTCTACCTCTCTCTCTCTCTTTTGGCTTAAAAGCATCATCCGATTGGCTTATGAGACTGCCGGACGGCAGCCTCCTGAAAGAATCACAGCTCACTCCACTAGGGCTGTGGCTTCCACATGGGCCTTCAAGAACGAGGCTTCTGTGGATCAGATATGTAAGGCAGCGACTTGGTCTTCACTGCACACTTTTACCAAATTTTATAAATTTGATACTTTTGCTTCTTCTGAGGCTATTTTTGGGAGAAAGGTTTTGCAAGCCGTGGTGCCTTCCATCTAGGTGACCTGATTTGCTCCCTCCCATCATCCGTGTCCTAAAGCTTTGGTATTGGTTCCCACAAGTAAGGATGACGCCGTGGACCGGACACACCTATGTTGGAGAAAACAGAATTTATGCTTACCTGATAAATTACTTTCTCCAACGGTGTGTCCGGTCCACGGCCCGCCCTGGTTTTTTTAATCAGGTCTGATGAATTATTTTCTCTAACTACAGTCACCACGGTATCATATGATTTCTCCTATGCATATTCCTCCTTTACGTCGGTCGAATGACTGGGGTAGGCGGAGCCTAGGAGGGGTCATGTGACCAGCTTTGCTGGGCTCTTTGCCATTTCCTGTTGGGGAAGAGAAAATCCCACAAGTAAGGATGACGCCGTGGACCGGACACACCGTTGGAGAAAGTAATTTATCAGGTAAGCATAAATTCTGTTTTTCATCATCCTATATAATAAAAGGCCAAGTGTGTTTGTCCGAAGCTGTCATACGCAATAGAGACTGTGCGTGAGGACAAACAGGGGGGGAGCGCAAAAGAGAGGGAGAGAGACCGCAAAAGAGAGAAGAGAGAGAGCAAACGAGAGGAGAGAGAGCAAACAAGAGGGGGAAGAGAGAGAGCAAAAGAGAGGGAGAGAGATAGCAAAAGAGGGGGTGAGAGAGCAGAAGAGTGGGGGGAGAGAGAGCAAAAGAGTGGGGGGAGAGAGAGCAAAAGAGTGGGGAGAGAGAGAGAGCAAAAGAGTGGGGAGAGAGAGAGAGCAAAAGAGTGGGGAGAGAGAGAGAGCAAAAGAGTGGGGGGAGAGAGAGAGCAAAAGAGTGGGGGGAGAGAGAGAGCAAAAGAGTGGGTGGAGAGAGAGAGCAAAAGAGTGGGTGGAGAGAGAGAGCGCAAAATAGAGGGGGAGAGAGCGCAAAAGAGAGGGGGAGAGAGCGCAAACGAGAGGGGGGAAGAGAGAGAGCAAAAGAGGGGGGAGAGAGAGAGAGCAAAAGAGGGGGAGAGAGAGAGCAAAAGAGGGGGAGAGAGAGAAGAAAAAGAGGGGGAGAGAGAGCAAAAGAGGGAGAGAGACAGCAAAAGAGAGGGGGGGAGAGAGAGAGCAAAAGAGAGGGGGGAGAGAGAGGGCAAAAGAGAGGGGGGAGAGAGAGAGAAAAAAAGAGAGGGGGAAGAGAGACAGCAAAAGAGAGGGGGAAGAGAGAGCGCAAAAGAGAGGGGGAAGAGAGAGCGCAAAAGTGAGTGGGAAGAGAGAGCGCAAAAGAGAGGGGGAAGAGAGAGCGCAAAAGAGAGGGGGAAGAGAGAGCGCAAAAAAGAGTGGGAGAGAGAGAGTAAAAGAGAGGGGAGAAAGAGAGAGCAAAAGAGAGGGGGGATAGAGAGACAGCAAGGGGTGGGACCGCTGTACTGCAAAAAATGGCCCGTGTACATGGGCTTGAGGACTAGTATCTTATAATTTACTATAAAAAAAATATATAAAATATGAGAAAGAAATGGAAAAAAATACACTTTTTCTAACTTTGACCCCCAAAATCTGTTACACATCTACAACCACCAAAAAACACCTATGCTAAATAGTTTCTAAATTTTGTCCTGAGTTTAGAAATACCCAATGTTTACATGTTCTTTGCTTTTTTTGCAAGTTATAGGGCAATAAATACTTTGCTATTTCCAAACCACTTTATTTCAAAATTAGCTCTAGTTACATTGGAACACTGATATCTTTCAGGAATCCCTGAATATCCATTGACATGTATATTTTTTTTTAGAAGACAACCCAAAGTATTGATCTATGCCCATATTTCATGCCACCATTTCACCGCCAAATGCGATCAAATATAAAAAATCGTTCACTTTTTCACAATTTTTTTCACAAACTTTAGGTTTCTCACTGAAATTATTTACAAACAGCTTGTGCAATTATGGCACAAATGGTTGTAAATGATTCTCTGGGATCCCCTTTGTTCAGAAATAGCAGACCTATATGGCTTTGGCGTTGCTTTTTGGTAATTAGAAGGCCGTTATATGCCACTGTGCACCACACATGTATTATGCCCAGCAGTGAAGGGGTTAATTAGGGAGCATGTAGGGAGCTTGCAGGGTTAATTTTAGCTTTAGTGTAGTGTAGTGGACAACCCAAAGTATTCATCTAGGCCCATGTTGGTATATTTCATGCCACCATTTCACCGCCAAATGCGATCAAATAAAAAAAAATCCTTCACTTTTTCACAAACTTTTTCACAAATTTTAGGTTTCTCACTGAAATTATTTACAAACAGCTTGTGCAATTATGGCACAAATGGTTGTAAATGCTTCTCTGTGATCCCCTTTGTTAAGAAATAGCAGACATATATACTCCCAACCCTCCACTGTTAAAGTTAACAACCAAACACTGCAACTTCCTTTAGATGTAGCAAATGCCTTTAACAATTATTTTGTCAGATGCTCCACCACCCTGATTGACAAACTAATAAATTACACACATCCTGAAACTACAAATGTGGATCAGGCCCCACTAAATCTACAAAGACCCAATATAGAAAAGTTAAATTTTAGACCTGTACCCATCAATGTCGTTAAGAAACACCTTAATAATCTAAATATGAAAAACCAGTCTGGACCTGATCAAATCCCAGCAATGCTGTTGAAACTCAGTGCGTCAGCAATTGCTAAACCTGTCACAACCCTAATTAACGAATCCTTGGTGTCTGGATACACACCCAAACTTTGGAAGACTGCAAGAGTAGTGCCTATCCATAAAAGTGGTGAGTTAACCTTGGTTAATAACTATCGCCCAATATCATTGCTCCCAGTATTGTCAAAAATCTTAAAAAAATGCGCCCATACGCAACTATGTGAGTATTACCAACAATCTAACTATATGGCCCCTGTTCAATTGGGTTTTCGCCCGAATCACTCCACTACAACTGCCCTCCTAAAAGTTTGCAACGACATCCAAACTGGCATGGAACAAGGAGACCTAACTGGAGCTATTTTCCTTGATTTTGCAAAGGCCTTTGACACAGTAGACCACGACATACTACTGCTCAAACTAAAAAACTTGGGTATTGGTGATCGCCCGCTAACCTGGTTTCGATCATATTTATCTGATCGATCGCAGTATGTCTCCATTTCTGACAGCAACTCCCTCTCCCGGTCACTTGTGGTGTTCCCAAAGGTTCCATTCTCTGCCCCCTACTATTCACATTATTTATAAATGATCTGCCAAATGTCTGCAAATCCTCAACTGTACACATGTACGCAGATGACAAGGAAATCTATGCAAACAAATCCGATCTGCCGCAGCTTGAGACAGTGCTCCATGACCAGTTCACAGAGGTAGAAAAGTGGATCTCAAAAAACAAACTCTTCATAAACACTGACAAAACTGTCACAATGATCTTTGGAACAGGACCTAAATTACACAAACTATAAAATTCCCATCTACGCATTAAAACAAAATCAAATTGCACACTGACCGCATTCCAGTCTTTCAAATACCTGGGTATGTTGTTAGACCCCAATCTATCTTTTGGCCTCCACATAGAAAAACTTGCATCTAAACTCTATCCAAAACTAGGTGCCCTGTACAGAAACAAATCCTGCCTCAGCCCTACAGTAAAGGAAAAGATTGTACAGCAAATTCTGATGCTTATCATGGATTATGGGGTTGTAGTATATGCACCTGCACTGCAAACTCACCTTAATAAACTAAATACACTGTATAACTCGTTCTGCCGCTTTGTGCTACAATGTAACTACAGAACCCACCATTGTGACATGCAAAAATAACTAAACTGTCTGTCGCTGGAATCCAGACGCACCCTCCATCTTTCCAGCCTTGTTTTTAAGAGCTTTTTCTGGGAAGCTCTCACCCTACCTGAGCAGAATGCTCTCCCCGGCTGTTCCCACCTCCCATATCCTCCGATCCAGTACCAGCACATTATTTACAAAAAGAAAGCAGCTCGATCCTCCTTTTCCTACAGAGCACCTCAATTATGGACCAACCTCCCGCATACTTTAAAACATTCCCCAAGCCTAAAATCTTTTATGAGATACGTCTCTGCATATCTCAAAACAGAATGCACCTGTCATGGTTGATTATATATTTCCTACCTATTCTATGTTAAATTTTGCAAATATTATGTATAAATATTGTTTTTGTATTTTATTGTACCCTATTGTATCAATGCAATGTTTTATGGACCCGGGACATACTTGAAAACGAGAGAAATCTCAATATCCTTCCTGGTAAAATATTTTATAAATAAATATATGGCTTTGGCGTTGCTTTTTGGTAATTAGAAGGCCGCTAAATACTGCTGCGCACCACACGTGAATTATGCCCAGCAGTGAAGGGGTTAATTAGGTAGCTTGTAGGGAGCTTGCAGGGTTAATTTTATCTTTAGTGTAGAGATCAGCCTCCCACCTGACACATCCCACCCCCTGATCCCTCTCAAACAGCTATCTTCCCTCCCCCACCCCACAATTGTCCCCGCTATCTTAAGTACTGGTTTTTTTTTATTTTTTTATTATTCTGCTATGTAGGATCCCCCTTAGCCCCCAACATCCCTGATCCCCCCCCCCCCATACAGCTCTCTAACCCTCCCCCCTCTACCTATTTTCCGCCATCTTGGGTAGTTAGTTTTTTTTATTTTTAAAAGTAACAATTTATATTTTATGTAGTGTAGCTGCCCCCCCCTCAATACCCTACCCACCCTCCCACTCCCAGATCCCTTCCCCAGCACGTTTGATACCACCCTCCCTCTTCCTCCTTTCAATTTTTTTTAACTGATCGCTTCCAGAGCTTCAATCCCCAGAGGACGTGCCAGGAATGTCCTTGGTTGTTAAGGGTGTTTTTTTGTAGGACGTTCCTGGCACGTCCTCGGTCGTTAAGGGGTTAAGTAAATTTTACACAATCCCTATGATGGGATATGTAAATAAGCATCTTTTAAGTGTATGGTATACATAAATTGGCCCTCCTGCACTAAAGTATGTAGGTATAAATCATCCCTCTTTGGAACTATAAACAGATTGGAAGCAATCACTCTTATCGCTTCCAGATCTTTTACACAAGATCTTTATGCACATTTACAACTTGTGTTATGTACTCTGTATATAACTGTGAAATTGATCTCCTAGATGGAAGATTTTTTTCTTAGCACCTGAGTTGTTAATTCATTACCACATTTTAAAATAAATGTCTCTGATATCGGATGATTTACTACCTTTTAATCCATTATTTAAATGGTAACCTTAAAAGGATATGAAAGATCTGTTTAAACAAGTTCAAATTTTTTTTTAATACTAAGTCTGGGAGAGAAGCTGTCAGGTAAAAAAAAAAAAAACTACTATCTCTTGTGTTTGCAGGAACAGCCAATTTAAAAAAAAATAAAGCATACATTTCTCCAACATAGGTGTGTCCGGTCCACGGCGTCATCCTTACTTGTGGGATATTCTCTTCCCCAACAGGAAATGGCAAAGAGCCCAGCAAAGCTGGTCACATGATCCCTCCTAGGCTCCGCCTACCCCTGTCATTCTCTTTGCCGTTGTACAGGCAACATCTCCACGGAGATGGCTTAGAGTTTTTTAGTGTTTAACTGTAGTTTTTCATTATTCAATCAAGAGTTTGTTATTTTCAAATAGTGCTGGTACGTACTATTTACTCAGAAACAGAAAAGAGATGAAGAATTCTGTTTGTATGAGGAAAATGATTTTAGCAACCGTAACTAAAATCCATGGCTGTTCCACACAGGACTGTTGAGAGCAATTAACTTCAGTTGGGGGAACAGTTTGCAGTCTCTTGCTGCTTGAGGTATGACACATTCTAACAAGACGATGTAATGCTGGAAGCTGTCATTTTCCCTATGGGATCCGGTAAGCCATGTTTATTACGATTGTAAATAAGGGCTTCACAAGGGCTTATTTAAACTGTAGACTTTTTTTTTTTTTTTTTTGGGCTAAATCGATTGATATTAACACTTATTTAGCCTTGAGGAATCATTTATTCTGGGTATTTTGATTTAATAATATCGGCAGGCACTGTTTTAGACACCTTATTCTTTAGGGGCTTTCCCAAAGCATAGGCAGAGTCTCATTTTCGCGCCGGTGTTGCGCACTTGTTTTTGAGAGGCATGGCATGCAGTCGCATGTGAGAGGAGCTCTGATACTTATAAAAGACTTCTGAAGGCGTCATTTGGTATCGTATTCCCCTTTGGGTTTGGTTGGGTCTCAGCAAAGCAGATACCAGGAACTGTAAAGGGGTTTAAAGCTTAAAACGGCTCCGGTTCCGTTATTTTAAGGGTTAAAGCTTCCAAAATTGGTGTGCAATATTTTCAAGGCTTTAAGACGCTGTGGTGAAAATTTGGTGAATTTTGAACAATTCCTTCATGTTTTTTCGCAATTGCAGTAATAAAGTGTGTTCAGTTTAAAATTTAAAGTGACAGTAACGGTTTTATTTTAAAACGTTTTTTGTACTTTCTGATCAAGTTTATGCCTGTTTAACATGTCTGAACTACCAGATAGACTGTGTTCTGAATGTGGGGAAGCCAGAATTCCTATTCATTTAAATAAATGTGATTTATGTGATAATGACAATGATGCCCAAGATGATTCCTCAAGTGAGGGGAGTAAGCATGGTACTGCATCATTCCCTCCTTCGTCTACACGAGTCTTGCCCACTCAGGAGGCCCCTAGTACATCTAGCGCGCCAATACTCCTTACTATGCAACAATTAACGGCTGTAATGGATAATTCTGTCAAAAACATTTTAGCCAAAATGAACCCTTGTCAGCGTAAGCGTGGCTGCTCTGTTTTAGTTACTGAAGAGCATGACGACGCTGATATTAATATCTCTGAAGGGCCCCTAACCCAATCTGAGGGGGCCAGGGAGGTTTTGTCTGAGGGAGAAATTACTGATTTAGGGAACATTTCTCAGCAGGCTGAATCTGATGTGATTACATTTAAATTTAAATTGGAACATCTCCGCATTTTGCTTAAGGAGGTATTATCCACTCTGGATGATTGTGAAAATTTAGTCATCCCAGAGAAACTATGTAAAATGGACAAGTTCCTAGAGGTGCCGGGGCTCCCAGAAGCTTTTCCTATACCCAAGCGGGTGGCGGACATTGTTAATAAAGAATGGGAAAGGCCCGGTATTCCTTTCGTCCCTCCCCCCATATTTAAAAAATTGTTTCCTATGGTCGACCCCAGAAAGGACTTATGGCAGTCAGTCCCCAAGGTCGAGGGAGCGGTTTCTACTTTAAACAAACGCACCACTATTCCCATAGAGGATAGTTGTGCTTTCAAAGATCCTATGGATAAAAAATTAGAAGGTTTGCTTAAAAAGATGTTTGTTCAGCAGGGTTACCTTCTACAACCCATTTCATGCATTGTCCCTGTCACTACAGCCGCATATTTCTGGTTTGATGAACTGCTTAAGGTGCTCGATAGTGACTCTCCTCCTTATGAGGAGATTATGGACAGAATCAATGCTCTCAAATTGGCTAATTCTTTCACTCTAGACGCCTCTTTGCAATTGGCTAAGTTAGCGGCTAAGAACTCTGGGTTTGCTATTGTGGCGCGCAGAGCGCTTTGGTTGAAATCTTGGTCGGCTGATGCGTCTTCCAAGAACAAGCTACTAAACATTCCTTTCAAGGGGAAAACGCTGTTTGGTCCTGACTTGAAAGAGATTATCTCTGATATCACTGGGGGTAAGGGCCACGCCCTTCCTCAGGATCGGCCCTTCAAGGCAAAAAATAGACCTAATTTTCGTCCCTTTCGTAAAAACGGACCAGCCCAAGGTGCTACGTCCTCTAAGCAAGAGGGTAATACTTCTCAGGCCAAGCCAGCTTGGAGACCAATGCAAGGCTGGAACAAGGGAAAGCAGGCCAAGAAACCTGCCACTGCTACCAAGACAGCATGAAATATTGGCCCCCGATCCGGGACCGGATCTGGTGGGGGGCAGACTCTCTCTCTTCGCTCAGGCTTGGGCAAGAGATGTTCTGGATCCTTGGGCGCTAGAAATAGTCTCCCAGGGTTATCTTCTGGAATTCAAGGGACTTCCCCCAAGGGGGAGGTTCCACAAGTCGCAGTTGTCTTCAGACCACATAAAAAGACAGGCGTTCTTACATTGTGTAGAAGACCTGTTAAAAATGGGAGTGATTCATCCTGTTCCATTAAGAGAACAAGGGATGGGGTTCTACTCCAATCTGTTCATAGTTCCCAAAAAAGAGGGAACGTTCAGACCAATCCTAGATCTCAAGATCTTAAACAAATTTCTCAAGGTCCCATCGTTCAAGATGGAAACCATTCGAACTATCCTTCCTTCCATCCAGGAAGGTCAATTTATGACCACGGTGGATTTAAAGGATGCGTATCTACATATTCCTATCCACAAGGAACATCATCGGTTCCTAAGGTTTGCATTCCTGGACAAACATTACCAGTTCGTGGCGCTTCCTTTCGGATTAGCCACTGCTCCAAGGATTTTCACAAAGGTACTAGGGTCCCTTCTAGCGGTGCTAAGACCAAGGGGCATTGCAGTAGTACCTTACCTGGACGACATTCTGATTCAAGCGTCGTCCCTTCCTCAAGCAAAGGCTCACACGGACATTGTCCTGGCCTTTCTCAGATCTCACGGCTGGAAAGTGAACGTGGAAAAGAGTTCTCTATCCCCGTCAACAAGGGTTCCCTTCTTGGGAACAATTATAGACTCCTTAGAAATGAGGATCTTTCTAACAGAGGCCAGAAAAACAAAGCTTCTGGACTCTTGTCGGATACTTCATTCCGTTCCTCTTCCTTCCATAGCTCAGTGCATGGAAGTGATCGGGTTGATGGTGGCGGCGATGGACATAGTTCCTTTTGCGCGCATTCATCTAAGACCATTACAACTGTGCATGCTCAGTCAGTGGAATGGGGACTATACAGACTTGTCTCCGAAGATACAAGTAAATCAGAGGACCAGAGACTCACTCCGTTGGTGGCTGTCCCTGGACAATCTGTCTCAAGGGATGATGTTCCACAGACCAGAGTGGGTCATTGTCACGACCGACGCCAGTCTGATAGGCTGGGGCGCGGTCTGGGGATCCCTGAAAGCTCAGGGTCTTTGGTCTCGGGAAGAATCTCTTCTACCGATAAATATTCTGGAACTGAGAGCGATATTCAATGCGCTCCAGGCCTGGCCCCAGCTTGCGAGGACCAGGTTCATACGGTTTCAATCAGACAACATGACGACTGTTGCGTACATCAACCATCAGGGGGGAACAAGGAGTTCCCTAGCGATGGAAGAAGTAACCAAAATTATTCTTTGGGCGGAGTCTCACTCCTGCCACCTGTCTGCTATCCACATCCCAGGAGTGGAAAATTGGGAAGCGGATTTTCTGAGTCGGCAGACATTGCATCCGGGGGAGTGGGAACTCCATCCGGAAATCTTTGCCCAAGTCACTCACCTGTGGGGCATTCCAGACATGGATCTGATGGCCTCTCGTCAGAACTTCAAAGTTCCTTGCTACGGGGCCAGATCCAGGGATCCCAAGGCGGCTCTAGTGGATGCACTAGTAGCACCTTGGACCTTCAAACTAGCTTATGTGTTCCCGCCATTTCCTCTCATCCCCAGGCTGATAGCCAGGATCAAGCAGGAGAGGGCGTCGGTGATCTTGATAGCTCCTGCGTGGCCACGCAGGACTTGGTATGCAGATCTGGTGAATATGTCATCGGCTCCACCTTGGAAGCTACCTTTGAGACGAGACCTTCTTGTTCAGGGTCCGTTCGAACATCCGAATCTGGTTTCACTCCAGCTGACTGCTTGGAGATTGAACGCTTGATTTTATCAAAGCGAGGATTCTCAGATTCTGTGATCGATACTCTTGTTCAGGCCAGAAAGCCTGTGACTAGAAAGATTTACCACAAAATTTGGAAAAAATATATCTGTTGGTGTGAATCTAAAGGATTCCCTTGGGACAAGGTTAAGATTCCTAGGATTCTATCCTTCCTTCAAGAAGGATTGGAAAAAGGATTATCTGCAAGTTCCCTGAAGGGACAGATTTCTGCCTTGTCGGTATTACTTCACAAAAAGCTGGCAGCTGTGCCAGATGTTCAAGCCTTTGTTCAGGCTCTGGTTAGAATCAAGCCTGTTTACAAACCTTTGACTCCTCCTTGGAGTCTCAATTTAGTTCTTTCAGTTCTTCAGGGGGTTCCGTTTGAACCCTTACATTCCGTTGATATTAAGTTATTATCTTGGAAAGTTTTGTTTTTAGTTGCGATTTCTTCTGCTAGAAGAGTCTCAGAATTATCTGCTCTGCAGTGTTCTCCTCCTTATCTGGTGTTCCATGCAGATAAGGTGGTTTTACGTACTAAACCTGGTTTTCTTCCAAAGGTTGTTTCTAACAAAAACATTAACCAGGAGATTATCGTACCTTCTCTGTGTCCAAAACCAGTTTCAAAGAAGGAACGTTTGTTGCACAATTTGGATGTTGTTCGCGCTCTAAAATTCTATTTAGATGCTACAAAGGATTTTAGACAAACATCTTCCTTGTTTGTTGTTTATTCAGGTAAAAGGAGAGGTCAAAAAGCAACTTCTACCTCTCTCTCTTTTTGGATTAAAAGCATCATCAGATTGGCTTACGAGACTGCCGGACGGCAGCCTCCCGAAAGAATCACAGCTCATTCCACTAGGGCTGTGGCTTCCACATGGGCCTTCAAGAACGAGGCTTCTGTTGATCAGATATGTAGGGCAGCGACTTGGTCTTCACTGCACACTTTTACCAAATTTTACAAGTTTGATACTTTTGCTTCTTCTGAGGCTATTTTTGGGAGAAAGGTTTTGCAAGCCGTGGTGCCTTCCATTTAGGTGACCTGATTTGCTCCCTCCCTTCATCCGTGTCCTAAAGCTTTGGTATTGGTTCCCACAAGTAAGGATGACGCCGTGGACCGGACACACCTATGTTGGAGAAAACAGAATTTATGTTTACCTGATAAATTTCTTTCTCCAACGGTGTGTCCGGTCCACGGCCCGCCCTGGTTTTTTTAATCAGGTCTGATATTTTATTTTCTTTAACTACAGTCACCACGGTACCATATGGTTTCTCCTATGCAAATATTCCTCCTTAACGTCGGTCGAATGACTGGGGTAGGCGGAGCCTAGGAGGGATCATGTGACCAGCTTTGCTGGGCTCTTTGCCATTTCCTGTTGGGGAAGAGAATATCCCACAAGTAAGGATGACGCCGTGGACCGGACACACCGTTGGAGAAAGAAATTTATCAGGTAAACATAAATTCTGTTTTTAATATACAACGCTGCTATTTTGACTTGTTTTAGATGAAACAAAGTAAAAAATATTTTTTAATGTTCCTTTAAAATAGACTATTGCGCACAATCACCTAGATTACGAGTTTTGAGCTCTATAGGTAAAGTAAAGAACGTTATTTAACCCCCTATAGCGCTGACATTACAAGTTTAAAAAACCCTGCTTGCGTGGGCGATATGGAGATTTTGAGCTCCATACAGCACCAAAAACAAGCAGTGTTTTGACGTGCTTGTGCAGGCTTTCCCCATAGACATCAATAGGGAGAGCAGGCAAAAAAAAAAGTCTAACACCTGCGATCGCGGAAACAAAAGCTCCGTAACGCTGCCCCATTGATGTCTATGGGGAAAAAGAAAATACTGTACAGTTTAAACCTAACACCCTAACATAAACCCCACGTCTAAACACCCCTAATCTGCTGCCGCCGACATTGCCGACACTTGCCTACAGTTATTAACCCCTAATCTGCACTCCTATTATCGCCGCCACCTTTAAAACTAAATACATACTTGCCTGTGAAATAAAACCTAAGGTAGCTACAATATAACTAATAGTTACATTGTAGCTAGCTTAGGTTTTATTTTTATTTCACAGGTAAGTTTGTATTTATTTTAACTAGGTAGACTAGTTAGTAAATAGTTATTAACTATTTACTAACTACCTAGCTAAGATAAAAACAAACTTACCTGTGAAATAAAACCTAACCTGCCTTACACTAAAACCTAACATTACAACAACAAAAAAACTACCATTACAAAAACAAACAAAGTTATCCAGACTCTAAACTAAAAAAAAACCCCACCCAAAAAACCTTTAAAAAAGCCCAACACTAACCCCCTGATGATCCACTTACAGTTTTTGAAGTCCCGCTTGAACGATCTTCATCCCGAAGTCGAAGTCCTAATCCAAGCGGCGAAAAGTCTTCATCCATGCTTCATCTTTTATCTTGATTCCGGAGGCGTGGAGCGGGTCCATCCTGAAGACATCCAGCGCAGAGCATCCTCTTCATACAGTCGCCGCCGTACACTGAAGCCGTAAGCAGCTCTAATTCTATTGGATGATGAATCAACCAATAGAATGAGAGCTGCTTAAATCCTATTGGCTGATTTGAACAGCCAATAGGATTTTAGCAGCTCTAATTCCTATTGGCTGATTGAAATTTTTCAGCCAATAGGAATGCAAGGGACGCCATCTTAGATCGCATCCCTTGCATTGATGATTTAGTGTACGGCGGCGACCGTATAAAGAGCAAGCTCCGCGCCAGATGTCTTCAGGATGGACCCGCTCCGCGCCTCCGGGATCAAGATAGAAGATGCCGCCTGGATGAAGACTTCTCGCCGCTTGGATCAGGACTTCACCGCCGGGATGAAGATTGAAGAGACCGTCTGGATGAAGACTTTTCGCCGCCTTGATCAGGACTTTAACTCCAGGATGAAGATCGTTCAAGCGGGACTTCAAAAACTGTAAGTGGATCGTCAGGGGGTTAGTGTTAGGCTTTTTTAAGGTTTTTTTAGTTTAGGGTCTGGGCAGTAAAATTGCTGATATATTTGGGGCAATGCCCCACAAAAGGCCCTTTTAAGGGCCATTGGTAGTTTATTGTAGGCTAGGTTTTTTTTTTTTTTATTTTGGGTGGTATTTTTTAATTTTATAGGGCTATTAGATTAGATGTAATTCTTGTTTATTTTGGATAATTTTGTTTGTTATTTTCCGTTAATTAGTGTTTGTTATTTTTTGTAACTTAGTATTTTTTTGTTTTTGTATTTAGATACTTTGTAATTTTTAGAGTAGTGTTTAGGATTTTCTCTTGTAAGGTGTATCCAGTCCACGGATCATCCATTACTTGTGGGATATTCTCATTCCCAACAGGAAGTTGCAAGAGGACACCCACTGCAGAGCTGCTATATAGCTCCTCCCCTAACTTCCATATCCAGTCATTCTCTTGCAACTCTCAACACGCATGGAGGTAGTAAGAGAGAGTGGTGAAAAATAGTTAGTTTTCTTTCTTCAATCAAAAGTTTGTTATTTTTAAATGGTACCGGAGTTGTACTATTTTATCTCAGGCAGTATTTGAAGAAGAATCTGCCTGCGTTTTCTATGATCTTAGCAGCTTGTAACTAAGATCCACTGCTGTTCTCACATATGTCTGAGGAGTGAGGTAACTTCACAGGGAGAATGGCGTGCAGGTTATCCTGCTATAAGGTATGTGCAGTTATAAGTTTTTCTAGGGATGGAATTGCTAGAAAATGCTGCTGATACCGGATTAATGTAAGTTAAGCCTAAATACAGTGATTTAATATCGACTAGTATCAGGCTTACTATCAGAGATATATACTCTTATAAATTTGCAATATAAAACGTTTGCTGGCATGTTTAATCGTTTTTATATATGCTTTGGTGATAAAACTTTATTGGGGCCTAGTTTTTTTTTCCACATGGCTGGCTTAAATTTTGACTAGAAACAGTTTCCTGAGGCTTTCCACTGTTGTAGTATGAGTGGGAGGGGCCTATTTTAGCTCTTTTTTTGCGCAGTTAAAATTACAAACTGAGACATCCAGCTTCCCTCAGCAGTCCCCTCAATACTATGGGACATCTCTAAAGGGCTAAAAAGGCTTCCAAAATTGTTTATGGGGAAGGTTAAGGCCACAGCACAGCTGTGGCAGTTTGTTGTGACTGTTAAAAAAACGTCTATTTCGTTTTTTTGATCCGTTTTTTGCATTAAGGGGTTAATCATCCATTTGCAAGTGGGTGCAATGCTCTGTTAACTTATTACATACACTGTAAAAATTTTGTTTGTTTTACTGCCTTTTTTCACTGTTTTTCAAATTTTGACAAAATTTGTTTCTCTTAAAGGCACAGTAACGTTTTTTATATTTGCTTGTTAACTTGATTTAAAGTGTTTTCCAAGCTTGCTAGTCTCATTGCAAGTTTGTACAAACATGTCTGACATAGAGGAAACTACTTGTTCATTATGTTTATAAGCCATGGTGGAACCCCATCTTAGAATGTGTACCAAATGTACTGATTTCACTTTAAGCAATAAAGATCATTTTTTGTCTTTAAAAAAAATTTATCACCAGAGGATTCTGACGAGGGGGAAGTTATGCCGGCTAACTCTCCCCACGTGTCAGACCCTTTGACTCCCGCTTAAGGGACTCACGCTCAAATGGCGCCACGTACATCAAGGGCGCCCATAGCGTTTACTTTACAAGACATGGCGGCAGTCATGGATAATACACTGTCAGTGGTATTAGCCAGACTACCTGAATTTAAAGGAAAGCGAGATAGCTCTGGGGTTAGACCTAATACAGAGCATACAGACGCTTTAAGAACCATGTCTGATACTGCCTCACAATATGCAGAAGCTGAGGAAGGGGAGCTTCAGTCTGTGGGTGATATTTCTGACTCAGGGAAGATGATTCAACCTGATTCTGATATTTCTACATTTAAAATTTAAGCTTGAGAACCTCCGCGTGTTGTTCAGGGAGGTTTTAGCTGCTCTGAATGACTGTGATACAATTGCAGTGCCTGAGAAATTGTATAGACTGGATAAATACTATGCAGTGCCGGTGTGTACTGATGTTTTTCCAATAACTAAAAAGGTTTACAGAAATTATTAATAAGGAATGGGATAGACCAGGTGTGAAGTTCTCTTCCCCTCCTATTTTTAGAAAAATGTTTCCAATAGACGCTACCACACGGGACTTATGGCAGACAGTTCCTAAGGTGGAGGGAGCAGTTTCTACTCTAGCAAAGCGTACTACTATCCCTGTCGAGGACAGTTGTGCTTTTTTAGATCCAATGGATAAGAAATTAGAAGGTTACCTTAAGAAAATGTTTATTCAATAAGGTTTTATCCTACAGCCCCTTGCATGCATTGCTCCTGTCACTGCTGCTGCAGCGTTCTGGTTTGAGCCTCTGGAAGAGGCTTTACAGGTAGAGACTCCATTGGATGAACATACTTGACAAGCTTAGAGCACTTAAGCTAGCCAATTCATTTGTTTCTGATGCCATTGTTCATTTAACTAAACTAACAGCTAAGAATTCTGGTTTTGCTATACAGGCGCGCAGGGCGCTATGGCTTAAATCATGGTCAGCTGACGTGACTTCAAAATATAAGCTACTTAACATTCTCTTCAAGGGGCAGACCCTATTCGGGCCTGGTTTGAAGGAGATTATTGCTGATATCACTGGAGGAAAAGGTTATGCCCTTCCTCAGGACAGGTCCAAATCAAGGGCCAAACAGTCTAATTTCGTGCCTTTCGAAACTTCAAGGCAGGTGCGGCATCAACTTCCTCTAATGCAAAACAAGAGGGAACTTTTGCTCAGTCCAAGACGGTCTGGAGACCAAACCAGACCTGGAACAAAGGTAAGCAGGCTAAAAAGCCTGCTGCTGCCTCTAAGACAGCATGAAGGAACGGCCCCCTATCCGATAACGGATCTTGTAGGGGGCAGACTTTCACTCTTCGCCCAGGTGTGGGCAAGAGATGCCCTGGATCCCTGGGCATTGGAAATTTTATCCCAGAGATATCTTCTGGACTTCAAAGCTTCCCCCCCAAAAAAGGGGAGATTTCACCTTTCACAATTATCTGCAAACCAGATAAAGAGAGAGGCATTCTTACACTGTGTTCGAGACCTCCTAGTTATGGGAGTGATCCATCCAGTTCCAAAGGAGGAACAGGGACAGAGTTTTTACTCAAATCTGTTTGTGGTTCCCAAAAAAGAGGGAACCTTTAGACCAATTTTGGATCTAAAGATCTTAAACAAATTCCTCAGAATTCCATCATTCAAGATGGAAACTATTCGTACCATCCTACTTATGATCCAGAAGGGTCAATATATGACTACAGTGGATTTGAAGGATGCTTATCTTCACATTCCGATACACAAAGATCATCATCGGTTTCTCAGGTTTGCCTTTCTAGACAGGCATTACCAGTTGGTAGCTCTTCCCTTTGGATTAGCTACAGCCCCAATAATCTTAGGTTCTGGGCTTGCTTCTGGCGGTCCTAAGGCCGCGGGGCATAGCAGTAGCCCTTTATTTAGACGACATCCTGATACAGGCGTCAAACTTCCAAATTGCCAAGTCTCATACGGACGTAGTACTGGCATTTCTGAGATCGCATGGGTGGAAAGTGAACAAGGAAAAGAGTTCTCTATCCCCAATCACAATAGTTTCCTTCCTAGGAACTCTGGTAGATTCTGTAGAAATGAAAATTTACCTGGCGGAGTCCAGGTTGTCAAAGCTTCTAAATTCCTGCCGTGTTCTTCATTCCATTACGCGCCCTTCGGTGGCTCAGTGCATGAATGTAATCAGCTTAATGGTAGCGGCAATGGACATAGTGCTGTTTGCACGCCTACATCTCAGACCGCTGCAACTATGCATGCTCAGTCAGTGGAACGGGGATTACACAGATTTGTCCCCTCTGCTAAATCTGGATCAAGAGACCAGAGATTCTCTTCTCTGGTGGCTATCTCGGGTCCATCTGTCCAAAGGTATGACCTTTCGCAGGCCAGATTGGACAATTGTAACAACAGATGCCAGCCTTCTAGGTTGGGGTGCAGTCTGGAACTCCCTGAAGGCTCAGGGATCGTGGACTCAGGAGGAGACACTCCTTCCAATAAATATTCTGGAACTGAGAGCGATATTCAATGCTCTTCAGGCTTGGCCTCAGTTAGCAACTCTGAGGTACATCAGATTTCAGTCGGACAACATCACGACTGTGGCTTACAGAAGTTCCCTAGCGATGTTAGAAGTCTCAATATAATTCGCTGGGCAGAGACTCACTCTTGCCTCCTATCAGCTATCCATATCCCAGTTGTAGAGAACTGGGAGGCGGATTTTCTAAGTCGTCAGACTTTTCATCCGGGAGAGTGGGAACTCCATTCGGAGGTGTTTGCACAATTGATTCATCATTGGGTCAAACCAGAACTGGATCTCATGGCGTCTCGCCAGAACGCCAAGCTTCCACCGTTTCCTCTGCTCCCTCGACTGATTGCCAAGATCAAGACAGGAGAGTGCATCAGTGATTTTGATAGTGCTTGCGTGGCCACGCAGGACCTGGTATGCAGATCTGGTGGACATGTCATCCTTCCACCATGGACTCTGCCTCTGAGACAGGACCCTCTACCTCAGGCTCCTTTCAACCATCTAAATCTAATTTCTCTGAGATGGACTGCCTGGAGATTGAACGCTTGATTTTATCAAAGCATGGCTTCTCCGAGTCAGTCATTGATACCTTAATACAGGCACGAAAGCCTGTCACTAGGAAAATTTAACATAAGATATGGCGTAAATATCTTTATTGGTGTGAATCCAAGGGTTACTCATGGAGTAAGGTCAGGATTCCCAGGATATTATCTTTTCTCCAAGATAGTTTGGAAAAGGGATTGTCAGCTAGTTCCTTAAAAGGACAGATTTCTACTCTGTCTATTCTTTTGCACAAGTGTCTGGCAGATGTTCCAGACGTTCAGGCATTTTGTCAGGCTTTGGTTAGAATCAAGCCTGTGTTTAAACCTGTTGCTCCGCCATGGAGCTTAAATCTTGTTCTTAAGGTTCTTCAAGGAGTTCCGTTTGAACCTTTTCATTCCATAGATATCAAATTTTTATTTTGGAAAGTTCTTTTTTGGTAGCTATTTCCTCGGCTCGTAGAGTCTCCGAGTTATCTGCTTTACAATATGATTCTCCTTACCTGATCTTCCATTCGTATAAGGTAGTCCTGCGTACCAAACCTGGGTTTTTACCTAAGGTGGTATCTAACAAGAATATCAATCAAGAGATTGTTGTTCCATCTTTGTGTCCTAATCCTTCTTCAGAGAAGGAACGTCTATTACATAATCTAGATGTGGTTCGTGCTTTAAAGTTTTACTTACAAGCTACTAAAAATATTGTCAAACATTTGCTTTGTTTG
Organism: Bombina bombina; assembly: GCF_027579735.1. Lineage (NCBI taxonomy): Eukaryota > Metazoa > Chordata > Amphibia > Anura > Bombinatoridae > Bombina > Bombina bombina. The sequence goes on from NC_069502.1 coordinate 580,436,983, forward strand.
TTGTCTACTCTGGACAGAGGAGAGGTCAAAAGGCTTCGGCAACCTCTTTCTTTTTGGCTAAAAAGCATAATCAGCTTAGCCTATGAGACTGCTGGACAGCAGTCTCCTGAAAGGATTACAGCTCATTCTACTAGAGCTGTGGCTTCCACTTGGGCCTTTAAAAATGAGGCTTCTGTTGAATAGATTTGCAAGGCGACGAGGTCTTCGCTTCATACTTTTTCAAATTTCTACAAATTTGACACTTTTGCTTCTTTGGAAGTTAATTTTGGGAGAAAGGTTTTACAGGCAGTGGTACCTTTCGTTTAAGTACCTGCCTTGTCCCTCCCTTCATCCGTGTACTTTAGCTTTGGTATTGGTATCCCACAAGTAATGGCTGATCCGTGGACTGGATACACCTTACAAGAGAAAACACAATTTATGCTTACCTGATAAATTTATTTCTCTTGTGGTGTATCCAGTCCACGGCCCGCCCTGTCATTTTAAGGCAGGTAATTTTTTCATTTAAACTACAGTCACCACTGCACCCTATGGTTTCTCCTTTCTCTGCGTGTTTTCGGTCGAATGACTGGATATGGCAGTTAGGGGAGGAGCTATATAGCAGCTCTGCTGTGGGTGTCCTCTTGCAACTTCCTGTTATGAATGAGAATATCCCACAAGTAATGGATGATCCGTGGACTGTGGATACACCACAAGAGAAATAAATTTATCAGGTAAGCATAAATTGTGTTTTTTTTAATGTTTAATTTAATTGGTAGTTAGTTTAATTTTAGTTTAATTATTATATTAGTTTAATTGGTAGTTTAAACTTAGTTTTTTTTAATTTGACAGGTAAATTTTAATTTAAGCTAGGGAAATTGTAATTTTAATATAAAGTTAGAGGGTTGTTAGGTTTAGGGGTAAATAGTTTAATTTAGTTTATTTCGATGTGGGGGGCTTTCGGTTTAGGGGTTAATAGTTTAGTATATTTCGTTGTGTGGGGGCTTGCGTTTAGGGGTTAATAGGTTTAGTATAGTGGCGGCGGTGTAGGGCTTAATAACTTTAGTATAGTGGGGGCAATGTGGGCGGACGGCAGATTAGAGGTTAATAATATTTAAATAGTGTTTGCGATGCGGGAGGGCGGTGGTTTAGGGGTTAATAAGTTTATTATAGTGGTGACGATGTTGGGGAGTGGCAGAATAGGGGTTAATTAAAAATATTTAGTGGCGGCGATGTCGGGAGAGGTAGATTTGGTGTTAAAAACTTTAAAATAGTGTTTGCGATGCGGGAGGGCCTCGGTTTAGGGGTTAAGAGGTAGTTTATGGGTGTTAGTGTACTTTTTAACACTTTAGTTATGAGTTTTATGTTACTGACTTTAGATGGCATTACAGAACTTTACGTTTTAGGCTGTAACGCTCGCTTTTTAGCCAGAACGCAAAACTCGTAATACCGGAGCTATGGAAATCCCATGAAAAAAAATAATTTTTAGGAGTGCGGTACTGATGTTGCGTTACAGGCTAAAAGGCTTGCGGTACACCTATACCAACAAGACTTGTAATGGTTGCGTTAGGGAAAATGATGTGTTATGGGCCACAACACTGCTATTTGACTCATAACGCAAAACTCGTAATCTAGGTGTATGTAAGCTAATTTTGTCCCACAGTTAATGCTTAGTATTGTAGTGTGCTTAACTTTTTTTCAGTGTTTCTTTTAACCCTTATAGCAAGCCATTAATATTTGTGTAATAGTATTTTAGAATTTACACTTTACAAATGTTTACATGTTGCTTCTAACTCATAGATATGTTATTATTGCCTTTGATACCCAGATATATTTTGCTAGGAATATGTTTTGTATTCATTAATGTGGTTTTGTATAGCTTGACATTTCTGGAGTTTAAGTCCTCTCTTATGAACAAGAACACACACACACACATATATATATATATATGTGTGTGTGTATATGTGTGTGTGTGTTTGTGTTTTAGTTTATGAGAGTATGATCAGTTAAAATTTATTATAGCTATTTTTTTTTTCAATTAAGTCTTTGTAAAATAATTGAGCTAATATAATATTTTCCACCAGAGGGCAGTGGAAGCACTAGAGGAGGTGGTTTGGGAAACGCTAGAGAAATAAAAATAAAGAAGACAAAAAAGAAATCAAGAAAGGACGAAGACAGTGATGATGAGTCTCAGGCAACCATCTCAAGTAATGTATAATATCTGTTTCATATTGCATTACCATCTTTGTTAAGCAAGTCAGATTTGTGTACCTTTTTACACTTTCAGAATCACTTTAATAGATGGACATACTGCATAGCACAGTGCTTACATTTACATCTGCATGTGCACTGAAGAATTGTAGCTGATTATCCTTCCTTTACAAATAGTTATATACTGTCATGGTCCTGTTGTGATTATTACAGTAAAACATAAGTGCATTGCTATTTTTCTCAAACGTGTATGCCTTGTTGGTAATGATATTATTTAACTGTACAGTGATTTTGTATTTTGGTTCTGTTACATGTGAAGTCACTGACAGTAAATCAAACAATGCAAGAAGTGAGGCACATAATAAAGTTTATATGGCAAAGACACATGCCTGTAAAATCTGCTCATTATTATTTACAATTGTGATGTTTAACTTCATATCATGTAAATATTTCCAGTTGTGTGATAAAGGGACAATGTATCAGATTATATAGAAAAAGGCTCTACAAAAAGCGCCAAGTGTTAAAACCAGGAGATTTTATAAAAGTGCTACAATTAGCGATTTATCACAGTGTTACCTATATCAAGGTGAAAAAACAGGATATAAACGATACCCAATAAGGGGACACTGTATTGAAAAATCTAATTTTAAGATGTATAAAATAAATGAGGGATACAAAAAACTTATAAAATATCAATTTTATATTCTTAAATAAGCTGAATATTGCACATAGTACTACATATATAAAAATCCGATATAAGGATACATAAAAAAGCAACTTTTAAAGATACGATATCCAGCAGAGGAGAGTCTGAAGCAAGCGAGACACGAAGAAGGGTGAGATAACCTGCATAGCAGGTATACTATCAGTTCATCCACAGGTACGAACTTGCTATACTAGACTATTGCTGAAAAAACTGTCTTAACCGCAATATTTTGCTCATAACATATCCCCAGTGTGGAAATTGTCAACATGACTAGAAGTTTGATAGTGGCTGGCCACTACTGTTTAAACGGACTGTATGTGCCGCACTCGGAGGTGTTCATTAACCATATAATGAAAAGACTGCTATCACAATAACTTCGGGCAAATTTCACTATCTAAACTGAGGAATATATACTGGTTTTGGATCCAAATTTGTTTTAAAGATTTCTTTTGTATCTTTAAAAGTTGCTTTTTCTCTTGTTAGGTGTATCCAGTCCACGGATCATCCATTACTTGTGGGATATTCTCCTTCCCAACAGGAAGTTGCAAGAGGATCACCCACAGCAGAGCTGCTATATAGCTCCTCCCCTCACTGCCATATCCAGTCATTCTCTTGCAACTCTCAACTAAGATGGAGGTCGTAAGAGGACTGTGGTGTTTTATACTTAGTTTATTTCTTCAATCAAAAGTTTGTTATTTTTAAATGGTACCGGAGTGTACTGTTTATCTCAGGCAGTATTTAGAAGAAGAATCTGCCTGCGTTTTCTATGATCTTAGCAGAAGTAACTAAGATCCTTTGCTGTTCTCACATATTCTGAGGAGTGAGGTAACTTCAGAGGGGGAATAGCGTGCAGGTTTTCCTGTAATAAGGTATGTGCAGTTAAAATATTTTTCTAGGGATGGAATTTGCTAGAAAATGCTGCTGATACCGAAGTAATGTAAGTAAAGCCTTAAATGCAGTGATAGCGACTGGTATCAGGCTTATTAATAGAGATACATACTCTTATAAAAGTGTATTTTAAAACGTTTGCTGGCATGTTTAATCGTTTTTTACATATGTTTGGTGATAAAACTTATTGGGGCCTAGTTTTTTTCCACATGGCTGGCTTGAATTTTGCCTAGAAACAGTTCCCTGAGGCTTCCCACTGTTGTAATATGAGTGGGAGGGGCCTATTTTAGCGTTTTTTTTGCACAGCAAAAATTACAGACACAGACATCCAGCTTCTTCCTGCATGATCCAGGACTTCTCTGAAGGGCTCAAAAGGCTTCAAAAGTCGTATTGAGGGAGGTAGAAAGCCACAGTAGAGCTGTGGCAGTTGTTGTGACTGTTTAAAAAACGTTTTTGTCATTTGTTATTCCGTTTTTGGTATTAAGGGGTTAATCATCCATTTGCAAGTGGGTGCAATGCTCTGCTAACTTATTACATACACTGTAAAAATTTTGTTAGTGTAACTGCATTTTTTTCACTGTTATTTCAAGATTTGGGAAAATTTGTGTTTCTTAAAGGTGCAGTAACGTTTTTTATTTTGCTTGTAAACTTGTTTTAAAGTGTTTTCCAAGCTTGCTAGTCTCATTGCTAGTCTGTTTAAACATGTCTGACACAGAGGAACCTACTTGTTCATTATGTTTGAAAGCCATGGTGGAGCCCCATAGGAGAATGAGTACTAAATGTATTGATTTCACCTTAAACAGTAAAGATCAGTCTTTATCTATAAAAGAATTATCACCAGAGGGTTCTGTCGAGGGGGAAGTTATGCCGACTAACTCTCCCCACGTGTCAGACCCTTCGCCTCCCGCTCAGGGGACGCACGCTAATATGGCGCCAATTACATCAGGGACGCCCATAGCGATTACCTTGCAGGACATGGATGCAATCATGAATAATACCCTGTCAGAGGTATTATCTAGATTGCCTGAATTAAGAGGCAAGCGCGATAGCTCTGGGGTTAGGAGAGATACAGAGCGCGCAAATGCTGTTAGAGCCATGTCTGATACTGCGTCACAGTATGCAGAACATGAGGACGGAGAGCTTCAGTCTGTGGGTGACATCTCTGACTCGGGGAAACCTGATTCAGAGATTTCTAATTTTAAATTTAAGCTTGAGAACCGCCGTGTATTGCTTGGGGAGGTATTAGCTGCTCTGAATGACTGTAACACAGTTGCAATTCCAAAAAAATTGTGTAGGCTGGATAGATACTATGCGGTGCCGGTGTGTACTGACGTTTTTCCTATACCTAAAAGGCTTACAGAAATTATTAGCAAGGAGTGGGATAGACCCGGTGTGCCCTTTTCCCCACCTACTATATTTAGAAAAATGTTTCCAATAGACGCCACTACACGGGACTTATGGCAGACGGTCCCTAAGGTGGAGGGAGCAGTTTCTACTTTAGCAAAGCGTACCACTATCCCGGTTGAGGACAGTTGTGCTTTTTCAGATCCAATGGATAAAAAATTGGAGGGTTACCTTAAGAAAATGTTTATTCAACAAGGTTTTATTTTACAGCCCCTTGCACGCATTGCACCTGTCACTGCTGTGGCGGCATTCTGGTTTGAGGCCCTGGAAGAGGCCATCCAGACAGCTCCATTGAATGAAATTATTGACAAGCTTAGAACGCTTAAGCTAGCTAACTCATTTGTTTCTGATGCCATTGTTCATTTGACTAAACTAACGGCTAAGAATTCCGGATTCGCCATCCAGGCGCGTAGGGCGCTATGGCTTAAATCCTGGTCAGCTGACGTGACTTCAAAGTCTAAATTACTCAACATTCCTTTCAAGGGGCAGACCTTATTCGGGCCTGGCTTGAAGGAAATTATTGCTGACATTACTGGAGGCAAGGGTCATACCCTTCCTCAGGACAGGGCCAAATCAAAGGCCAAACAGTCTAATTTTCGTGCCTTTCTAAATTTCAAGACAGGAGCAGCATCAACTTCCTCCGCTTCAAAACAAGAGGGAACTGTTGCTCATTCCAGACAGGCCTGGAAACCTAACCAGTCCTGGAACAAGGGCAAGCAGACCAGAAAGCCTGCTGCTGCCCCCAAGACAGCATGAAGGAACGGCCCCCTATCCGGAAACGGATCTAGTGGGGGGCAGACTTTCTCTCTTCGCCCAGGCGTGGGCAAGAGATGTTCAGGATCCCTGGGCGTTGGAGATTATATCTCAGGGATATCTTCTGGACTTCAAAGCTTCTCCTCCACAAGGGAGATTTCATCTTTCAAGGTTATTAGCAAACCAGATAAATAAAGAGGCATTCCTAAGCTGTGTGCAAGACCTCCTAGTAATGGGAGTGATCCATCCAGTTCCGCGGACGGAACAAGGACAGGGATTTTATTCAAATCTGTTTGTGGTTCCCAAGAAAGAGGGAACCTTCAGACCAATCTTGGATCTAAAGATCTTAAACAAATTCCTCACAGTTCCATCATTCAAAATGGAAACTATTCGGACCATCCTACCCATGATCCAAGAGGGTCAGTACATCACCACATTGGACTTAAAGGATGCCTACCTTCACATACCGATTCACAAAGATCATCATCGGTTCCTAAGGTTTGCCTTTCTAGACAGGCATTACCAATTTGTAGCTCTTCCCTTCGGGTTGGCCACTGCCCCGAGAATTTTTTAAAAGGTTCTGGGCTCACTTCTGGCGGTTCTAAGACCGCGAGGCATAGCGGTGGCTCCATATCTAGACGACATCCTGATACAGGCGTCAAGCTTTCAAATTGCCAAGTCTCATACAGAGATAGTTCTGGCATTTCTGAGGTCGCATGGGTGGAAAGTGAACGTGGAAAAGAGTTCTCTATCACCACTCACAAGAGTCTCCTTCCTAGGGACTCTTATAGATTCTGTAGAGATGAAAATTTACCTCATGGAGTTCAGGTTATCAAAACTTCTAAATGCTTGCCGTGTCCTTCATTCCATTCCACGCCCGTCAGTGGCTCAGTGCATGGAAGTAATCGGCTTAATGGTAGCGGCAATGGACATAGTGCCATTTGCGCGCCTGCATCTCAGACCGCTGCAATTATGCATTCTAAGTCAGTGGAATGGGGATTACTCAGATTTGTCCCCTCTACTAAATCTGGATCAAGAGACCAGAGATTCTCTTCTCTGGTGGCTTTCTCGGGTCCATCTGTCCAAGGGTATGACCTTTCGCAGGCCAGATTGGACGATTGTAACAACAGATGCCAGCCTTCTAGGTTTGGGTTCAGTCTGGAACTCCCTGAAGGCAACAAATATTCTGGAGTTGAGCAATATTCAGTGCTCTTCTAGCTTGGCCTCAGTTAGCAACACTGAGGTTCATCAGATTTCAGTCGGACAACATCACGACTGTGGCTTACATCAACCATCAAGGGGGAACCAGGAGTTCCCTAGCGATGTTAGAAGTCTCAAAGATAATTCGCTGGGCAGAGTCTCACTCTTGCCACCTGTCAGCGATCCACATCCCAGGCATAGAGAGCTGGGAGGCGGATTTTCTTAGTCGTCAGACTTTTCATCCGGTTGAGTGGGAACTCCATCCGGAGGTGTTTGCTCAACTGGTCCATTGTTGGGGCAAACCAGAGCTGGATCTCATGGCGTCTCGCCAGAACGCCAAGCTTCCTTGTTATGGATCCAGGTCCAGGGACCCGGGAGCAACGCTGATAGATGCTCTAGCAGCTCCTTGGTTCTTCAACCTGGCCTATGTGTTTCCACCGTTTCCTCTGCTCCCTCGACTGATTGCCAAAATCAAACAGGAGAGAGCATCAGTGATTCTGATAGCGCCTGCGTGGCCACGCAGGACCTGGTATGCAGACCGAGTGGACATGTCATCTCTTCCACCATGGACTCTGCCTCTGAGGCAGGACCTTCTAATACAAGGTCCTTTCAATCATCCAAATCTAATTTCTCTGAGACTGACTGCATGGAGATTGAACGCTTGATTCTATCAAGGCGTGGCTTCTCCGAGTCAGTCATTGATACCTTAATACAGGCTCTGAAGCCTGTCACCAGGAAAATCTACCATAAGATATGGCATAAATATCTTTATTGGTGTGAATCCAAGAGTTACTCATGGAGTAAGGTTAGGATTCCTAGGATATTGTCCTTTCTCCAAGAGGGTTTGGACAAAGGCTTATCAGCTAGTTCTTTAAAAGGACAGATCTCTGCTCTGTCTATTCTTTTGCACAAGCGTCTGGCAGAAGTTCCAGATGTCCAGGCATTTTGTCAGGCTTTGGTTAGGATTAAGCCTGTGTTTAAAACTGTTGCTCCCCCGTGGAGCTTAAACTTGGTTCTTAAAGTTCTTCAGGGAGTTCCGTTTGAACCCCTTCATTCCATTGATATTAAACTTTTATCTTGGAAAGTTCTGTTTTTGATGGCTATTTCCTCGGCTCGAAGAGTCTCTGAGTTATCTGCCTTACATTGTGATTCTCCTTATCTGATTTTTCATTCAGACAAGGTAGTTCTGCGTACCAAATCTGGGTTTTTGCCTAAGGTGGTTTCTAGCAAGAATATCAATCAAGAGATTGTTGTTCCATCATTGTGTCCTAATCCTTCTTCAAAGAAGGAACGTCTTTTGCATAATCTGGACGTAGTCCGTGCCTTGAAGTTTTACTTACAGGCTACTAAAGATTTTCGTCAAACATCTGCCCTGTTTGTCGTTTACTCTGGACAGAGGAGAGGTCAAAAAGCTTCGGCAACCTCTCTCTCCTTTTGGCTTCGGAGCATAATATGCTTAGCCTATGAGACTGCTGGACAGCAGCCCCCTGAATGGATTACAGCTCATTCTACTAGAGCTGTGGCTTCTACCTGGGCCTTTAAAAATGAGGCCTCTGTTGAACAGATTTACAAGGCTGCGACTTGGTCTTCGCTTCACACCTTTTCAAAATTTTACAAATTTGACACTTTTGCTTCTTCGGAGGCTGTTTTTGGGAGAAAGGTTCTACAGGCAGTGGTTCCTTCTGTTTAAGTTCCTGCCTTGTCCCTCCCATCATCCGTGTACTTTAGCTTTGGTATTGGTATCCCACAAGTAATGGATGATCCGTGGACTGGATACACTTAACAAGAGAAAACATAATTTATGCTTACCTGATAAATGTATTTCTCTTGTAGTGTATCCAGTCCACGGCCCGCCCTGTCCTTTTAAGGCAGGTCTAAATTTTAATTAAACTACAGTCACCACTGCACCTTATGGTTTCTCCTTTCTCGTCTTGTTTCGGTCGAATGACTGGATATGGCAGTGAGGGGAGGAGCTATATAGCAGCTCTGCTGTGGGTGATCCTCTTGCAACTTCCTGTTGGGAAGGAGAATATCCCACAAGTAATGGATGATCCGTGGACTGGATACACTACAAGAGAAATAAATTTATCAGGTAAGCATAAATTATGTTTTTATGTATCCTTATATCGGATTTTTATATATGTAGTACTATGTGCAATATTCAGCTTATTTAAGAATATAAAATTTATATTTTATAAGTTTTTTGTATCCCTCATTTATTTTATACATCTTAAAATCAGATTTTTCAATATAGTGTCCCCTTATTGGGTATCGTTTATATCCTGTTTTTTCACCTTGATATAGGCAACACTGTGATAAATCGCTAATTGTAGCACTTTTATAAAATCCCCTGGTTTTAAAACTTAGCGCTTTTTGTAGCGCCTTTTTCTATATAATCTTATACATTGTCCTTTTATGTTCTTGTCCAGGAGGAGGATAAGATAGAAGAGGCATAAGTGTTTTAAGTTCAGCGCTATACACTTACAAAACACATTTCCTACATAACCTCTCTTCCATATAGTTAAAGGGACAGAATACACTAATTTTCCTATAACTACATCTTGGAAAGTTCTGTTTTTGATGGCTATTTCCTCGGCTCGAAGAGTACTACTATAAAGAAGAATATGCACAGATACTGATCTAAAAATCCAGTATAAAACCTTTTAAAAACGTACTTAGAAGATCCAAGTTTAGCAATGTCGATGAGATTAGGTGGAACACCCAGTGCAAGGAGTACAGATACCCCCCCCCCCCTTCCCTGCCTATGAAAAAACAGATTAGACAAACACGAGCCAGCAGTAATCTGTAAACACATGTATACATCTGACACTTTGGGGCTTGGTAAGGAGTTTGTAAACCAGCACAATGTTATTAAAAAATAAGCAAAACTATATTGTTACAAAAACACTCCCAGATGGGATATATAAATGGATAATCTAGAAAACGTGTATGCAAAGAAAAATCTAGTGTACAGTGTTCCTTTAATATAGTACTTAGTAGCATGCCATAGGTATCCCCCAATTATTCTGAATGTAAAATAAAGAAAAAACAGCTATGTGTATGTATTTTGTTGTTGAAGTAGTAATTATCTCAGCATCAAATTCTCAATAAATCACTCTGTGCAAGGTCATGGGAATACAGTGCTCTTTCACTTATTTGCATGCACTTTACAGTCTGGATTTTATATTCTGAAAATTATTTTTGAAGCCATTATTATTATTAAAACAATTGTAATTATTAAAATAGCATTATATACCAAAGATGTTATATTCATTTATGTACTGTATAGAGTAAATAATGGAAAGAAAGGTAACACGCACAAATGACATTATAAAACAATATCATTATAAATAGCAATATAAAAGCCACCTTTTCTTAGTTGAGGAGTATAATTTTTTATTTTACTGCTTTTATTTTTTTTAAAAATTGCAGATAACGAATGCTGCATAGTTTGCTGATTGACAAGTAGATCTTGAAATGTTAGTTTTCATTCACACACAAGCATGTAATTAACCATGTGGCTGATAAATTACGCACCCGTACTAAATTCAGTATGTGTTGAACCCTTTGGGTACCAGTAACCCCATGACCTGTGGCCCTATCACACACAAAGAAACTTACCATTTTCTTCCATAATTCAGTTAGAGCATGTGATTTTAAACATCTTTACAATTTACATATATTGTCAAATTTGCTTCATTCTCTTGGTATCCTTTGTTGAAGCAGCAGCTACTGGAAGCTAACTGAACAGACCTGGCAAACAAATGACATGAAGCATTTGTGTGCAGCCACCATTAAGCAGCTAGCTCCTAGTAGTGCATTGCAGCTCCTGAGCCTAACTAGTTATGCTTTTCAACTTAGGATGTCAAGAGAACAAAGCAAATTAGACCATAGAAGTAAATGGGAAAGTTTTTTTAAAATCCATGCTCTATCTGAATCATGAAAGAAAAAATTTGGATTGTATGTCCCTTTAACCCCTTGGGCACAAGTATCTCTTGTTAATAACGATTGGATTCCAGTAACAAACAAACGGCTAGATTACGAGTTTTGCGGTATGAGTGAAAAAGCAGCGTTAAGGCTTTTTTTCACTAACGCTGGTATTACGAGTCTTGCAGGTTTAGCTGCATCGCACACTTTTTTGGCCGTAACGCAACGTAATTACTGCAGCTTTTAAAAAGTCCTTTTTCGATGGGGCTTTCATAGCACCGGTATTACGAGTCTGCCTGGGAGGCCAAAAAGTGAGCGGTACAGCCAATACCGTCAAGATCAATAACATAAACTGAAAGTCAGTAGTTATGGGTTTTACGCTACAAAGCTGTAGCATAAAACTCCTAACTAAAGTGTTAAAAAGTACACTAACACCTATAAACTACCTATTAACCCCTAAACCGAGGCCCTCCCGCATCACAAACACTAAAATACAAATATTAACCCCTAATCTGCCGCTCCGGACATCGCCACCACTATAATAAACATATTCACCCCTAAACCGCCGCACTCCCACCTCGCAAACACTAGTTAAATATTATTAACCCCTAATCTGCTGTCCCTAATATCGCCGCAGCCTACATTACAGTTATTAACCCCTAATCTGCCTCCCCCAACGTCGCCACCACTATACTAAAGTTATTAACCTCTAAACCTAAGTCTAACCCTAACACCCCCTAACTTAAATATAATTGAAATAAATCTAAATAAAACCTACTATCATTACCTAAATAATTCATATTTAAAACTAAATACTTACCTATAAAAAAAACCCTAAGCTAGCTGCAATATAACTAATAGTTACATTGTATCTAGCTTAGGGTTTATTTTTATTTTACAGGCAAGTTTGTATTTATTTTAACTAGGTAGACTAGTTAGTAAATAGTTATTAACTATTTACTAACTACCTAGCTAAAATAAATACAAATTTACTTGTAAAATAAAACCTAACCTGTCTTACACTAACACCTAACCTTACACTACAATTAAATAAATTACATAAATTAAATACAATTACCTAAATTTCAAAAAAAACCCCATTAAATTACACAAAATAAAAAAAGGAAATTATCAGATCTTTAAACTAATTACACCTACTCTAATAGCCCTATCAAAATAAAAAAAGCCTCTCCCCAAAAATAAATAATTCCCTAGCCTAAACTACCAATAGCCCTTAAAAGGGCCTTTTGCGGGGCATTGCCCCAAAGAAATCAGTTTTTTTACCTGTAAAAAAAAATACAAACAACAACCCAACAGTAAAACCCACCACCCACACAACCAACCCCCGAAATAAAATCCTAACTTAAAAAACATAAGCTCCCCATTGCCCTGAAAGGGCATTTGGATGGGCATTGCCCTTAAAAGGGCATTTAGCTCTTTTTCAAGTGCCCAAACCCTAATCTAAAAATAAAACCCACCCAATAAACCCTTAAAAAAACCTAACACTAACCCCCGAAGATCCACTTACAGTTTTGAAGACCCGACATCCATCCTCAACGAAGCTGGGAGAAGTCTTCATCCAAGCCGGCAGAAGTGGTCCTCCAGACGGGCAGAAGTCTTCATCCAGGCGGCATCTTCTATCTTCATCCATCCGGAGCGGAGCGGCTCCATCTTCAAGACATCCGGCGCGGAGCATCCTCTTCTTACAACGACTCTTCCAGAATGAAGGTTCCTTTAAGTGATGTCATCCAAGATGGCGTCCCTTGAATTCTGATTGGCTGATAGAATTCTATCAGCCAATCTGAATTAAAGGTGAAAAAATCCTATTGGCTGATGCAATCAGCCATTAGGATTGAGCTTGCATTCTATGTACATTTGTATTTATTTTAGCTAGGTAGTTTGTAAATAGTTAATAACTATTTAGTAACTATTCTACTTAAAATAAATACAAACTTAGCTGTGAAATAAAAATAAAACCTAAGATAGCTACAATGTAACTATTAGTTAAGTAAGTATTTTGTTTTAAATAGGAATTGTTTAGGTAATGATAGTTATTTTGATTTAGATTTATTTTAATTACATTTAAGTTAGGGGGTGTTGGAGTTAGGGTTAGACTTAGATTTAGGGGTTAATAAATTTAGTATGTTGGGGACGGCAGATCAGGGGTTCATAAATGTAGGTAGGTGGCGGCAGATTAGGGGTTAATAATTAACTAGTTTTTGTAATGCGGGAGTGCGGCGGTTTAGGGGTTAATATGTTTATTCTATGGCAGTGATGTCAGGGGCGGCAGATTAGGGGTTAATAAGTATAATGTAGGTGTCGGTGATGTCAGGGGTGGCAGATTAGGGGTTAATAAGTGTAAGTTTAACCACTTGAGTGTTATAGAAGGCGAGAAGGCTGTTATATTGTTACATTGTTCCTACTGGTTTCTGGGCACTTACATTGTGGGGGCAGGCAATAAATATACCAGCTGTCCTCCACAAAAATACTGGTCAATCTGTCTTGACTGGGCACAATGATAGGTAGGATCAAACAATGCCCCCTTCCCCAAAAGCTCTACACTAGCCCCACTCTTGATCCCACATGTATATTTTTTACAACTGAGAAGTAATTTTACCCCTTGACTGCCGGTAACATACAAATCAATAATATTACCTCCTTAGTTATCAGTAACTAAACTAAACACAAGTGATTTTGATGCCTTGACTGACCCTCACTTCTTTCTGCTGCACATTTGTAATGCGTTAAGGCATAGGAGGCTTTTACATTTTGCTAACACAAAGGGACTTAAAAGTCTGGACATTTAAGTGTCCAGTATTTTTGTGAAGATTTTACTGGACAGCCTGCTAAAGTACTGGACTGTCCAGTTGAACACTGCACACCTGGCAGCCCTAAGTATGGTAAGGTTTTTCCATTTCAATGCCCTTTGATTAAGTCTCTGCCCTTCTCTTATACTGTACCACATGTTAGATCAGTGGCTTTATGTATAGTTGTTGGTCCTTCTTTTCTTTTGAATTTCAGGGTGAGCATCTGTTCTCAGGCATGTCCTAGGAAATGGCTGGTTCTGTGTCCTTTTTGCCATATGAAGGAGTACAGTTTAAAAAAACAACAACAAAAAACAGCAACCTACTAGGATTAAGACTTACATATTTTTTTTCTGACAGCTCTCTCTGCACTATCTATTAAAAGTACAGAGAACATTAACCTTTCTCTTGCAATACCAGATTGTGTGTTATTCTTTCTGCAAGGCCAAGCGTAATAAGTTGCACTCCACTTGTCATCTAGGCCATAGTGATGTATATTAATTTGGAATACTTGGTGATGTTGTTTCTTCACTATTTATTTGCTTTTTTTCTTCCAAAGATAAACAAAAAGACCGTGAGATCCCGTTTATGTCTCTGGAAGAAGTTCAGGATGTTTTAAGGAAACATGACCAAGACTGCCCAGAGGACCTCATCTTTGAGCTTTCTGAAAGCCTAATTAGGTTAGTTATCCAGTTTTAAATCTCATTCATAATAAAACTATATTTGTTGTTCTGCCGTATTAAACAAAATAAGCAGATATACATCATACATTGTAATACATTTAAAAATATTTAAAAATTATAGGTGTAAATCTCAGAAATGATGAAAGTTCTTACTGATTTACTGAAGGATTAAGGGCAGGGGTGGAACCACTATTGGTGCAGCAGGTGCAGTAGCAAGTGCTTGGGGTGGGGGCCATAGCTATTAGTCTATATAATAGGCTGTGCAGAATGTTTACAACACTAATACAGGGGAGCCTTTTATTATTTTGGGTTGATAGTGTAATGATGTGTACCTGTTTCGTGTATGAGACATAAGCCTCCACAGAGTGGGAGTAAAGGGACTGAAATCAGGTTTAGAAGGGATGCCTGTATGACGCTGTGCCTCCACCTGTAGGGGACACCCTAGAGCAGTGCTTTCCAAACTGACACGTTAGTGTGTCGGTGGCAGTGTGTAGGTGTGTCCCTACTTCAGCACTAATTTCTTTTAATTTACATTTAAAAAAAAAAAATGTTTTGGTTTCCGACTTTTCTGCCTGCCTGCTGCGCATATCACATGGTTGACACGTGATTGATACCTAGTGGGTCACAGATCATCTTAACCTATTGGCGCAGCTCAGTGGGAACTGAAACTATTCCCATTGGTAGCACATTGGCTCCTGACTGCACATGTAATATCCTCAATCTGCTTGTGACTGCATGTGTAGTCAGTGAGTGGAACAGCAGTGTGTTTGCAGCGTGGTCAGTAGTCAGTCGGACTCGTAGAGCTCTAAAGGGCAGCAGCTTAAACACTGAGCTAAAGTCAGATGTCAAAGTGTTTTTTTTTTTTTGCAGCTAGCTCCCAGTAGTGCATTGATGCTCCTGCTCTTGATATATGGATAGGAAGTGGAAGCTTAAAAATGCTTGATGATGAAATGTGAGTGTCTTTAGCTAATATCCCACCGTCTAAATAGGAAGTAACTATTGGTGTTATTAAAAAAACAAAATTATTCTTGCACATACGTACTATTACTTGTAAATATATTTTGTTATTATATAATTTATGTATGTGTCCGTATCTCTTAAAACAAGTTAGTTTAACCTCATGTTTGCTAGTACAACTGAATTATTGTATCGCAAAATGATGTAGGTCTAAAAAGTGTGTCACCAACATGAAAAGTTTGGGAAGCTCTGCCCTAGAGTAATAAGGTGTGGGATCCTATAAGATTTTACTACATAAAAATATAATAACCACACAAAGAAATCTTCAAATTATAATATTCAAAGCAACATTTTAAGTTATTTAACCAATAACATATAGTATAACAAATACAAATATATATTCTATTCACAATAACTTCTTATGACATCAGTATACCTATTTCCTCATAAGTCCTTCATGAGCTCATGAAATAATAAACATAACTGTTGTTACAAAATACTTTGTGGTAGCGCTACCCAATGCAGTTTCCTATACTTGGTAGAGTTTAGCTGACGTAATAATCACTTGCTGCTTGTGAACGAAGCTAGAGAAAGCTGCTTGTGATCGGTGCAATGCTCAAAAGTTTCTCCTCAGAAATACTGAATAATACTGTTTAAACAGTCTTTACCCTGTTACTGAAATTCAGAAATCCACTTGTCTCATACTGCAAAGACAGTCACTTTTTTACTACAGACAGTTGCACAAAACTCACAATTCATTATATAATGCAGCTGTGCTATCCAGTTAGTGTATTTGTACAAACTGTTTCAGCAGAATGAACTGCTAGAATATTCTCTGGGTTATCTCTTTAATATGCAACACACTCTGCAGCATATCAAATGTGACTAATCTATATACAGGGAGAGTCCACGGCTTCATTCCTTACTGTTGAGAAATTCAACACCTGGCCACCAGGAGGAGGCAAAGACACCCTAGCCAAAAGCTTAAATATCCCTCCCACTTCCTCATTACCCCAGTCATTCTTTGCCTTCCGTCATGTTAGGAAGTGGCAGAGAAGTGTCAGAAGATTCGGATAATCCTGAAAAAGGGTATCTGCCCTTCGAGATAGGACTGGAGTTTTAAGTAGGCATGTCAACCTCTCAGAGTATTGATGAAAGTTAGAGTCTGGAGATGCAGATAAAGTTTTTCTACGAAGCCATCCAGACTACTGCTAACAGCTCCTAAGCAATCAGTGTTGACGAGTTTCACTGCCTGCTTTCTCTCACTCAAGTCCATGTCAGGAGCGCTGGAGGTAAGATCGTTTCAATTTTTATACATAAAACACTATAACATGATCACAGTGTGGCTCCTTTATATCTTGATAGGATCCATGGTTAACATCCTCTGAAGGAGGTTTATTGAACAGTTGGGTTTAATTAATTAATTAATTAATTATTGTATTAATTATGTACATGCTGCTTTGTGTGATTTTTTTTTCCTGGACTGATAGACTCTGTGTTTTTAGCTGGAACAAACAGGTTTCACTTTTAAGTTTCACTTTCATTTTTGAAAGTGTTACACAGCTCCTATTACTTGCTGTACTTGTAATAAAAGGGGAAGTACTGTCTTGCACTACATGTGACTGGGTGTGGTCTATGTTATTTTCCTCCATTCCGGCTGAGACTTGAACCAGAGGAGAGAGTTTCCTCTGTTAACTGTCTGGGTCTAGGAGGTGGTGAGTGCCCCAGCCATTGGGAGTATAAAGGTGCAGTTTTCTATAATAAAAAAACGTTTTTATTTGTGTCCTTCTGTAGGTATAACCTGAGCTATGGGGGACTCTGACATGTTAGAAGGTACTTTTTCTGTACTAAATCATACCTGTTTATATTGTGAGCAGGCCATGGTTTTCCCGCCCACTCACTTATGTTCCACATGCCTTAACACCGTTATAAAGTCTAAGAAGGGAGACAAGCCTGCTAAGGCTCTTAGTCCCTCTGAGCCGTCTACCTCTCAGGACTCGGTGTCCCGTGAGATTACTACCCTTGCTACATTATACAGTCCACATGCAGTTCCCCGTAGCACATCTAATCCTCCATCTGGAGGGGGTCTTCTTCCTGCGGACTTTGCCACGCAGTTACAAACTGCGGTGTCTGCGGCCCTCAGTGCATTACCTTACTCTAACAAACACAAGAGAATGGTTAAACATAGCTCTCCTGACCCAAAGTCATCTAAATATTTATCGGATTTAGCTATTATGTCCCAGTTTTCCGATGATGAGTTAACCTCTGTAGCTTCAGAGGGTGAACTTTCTGGGTTGGAGTCCTTAGCGTCTAAGCCTCCTGCACTTGCATTTTTTTTTTAAAGGAGGTTCTGTCTATGTTAGAAATTCCAGAGGCCGCGCTGCCTGAAGAACCTATGATACCTAAATTAGACAGAGTTTACGAAGAAAGCAAAGTTCCTTTGACTTTTCCTGTGCCGGTTAAGATGGCAAACATTATTAAGAACGAATGGGAAAGAATTGGTTCTTCCTTTTCCCCCTCATCTACTTTTAAAAAGTTGTTCCCGGTTCTGGACTCTCAACTTTATTTGTGGGGCTCCATTCCTAAGGTGGATGGTGCTATCTCTATGCTTGCTAAACGTACTACTATTCCTCTAAAGGATAGTTCTTCGTTCAGTGAGCTGATGGATAAAAAGAAGGGAAACCTTTCTGAGAAAGATGTTTCAACATACAGGATTTTTGTTTCAACCGGCGGCTGCAGTAACGGCTACCTACTGGACTCTTTGTCGGAACTCATTGAGGTGGAGTCTACCCTCGAGAATATTCAAGACAGAATAAAAGCTCAGAGAATGGCTAATTCTTCATGTGATGAGAACATGCAAATTATTCACCTAAATGCAAAGGCATCTGGGTTTGCGGTCCTAGCCCGCCGGGCGCTCTGGTTGAAGTCTAAGTCCATACTCCTTTCTCTTCCCTTCAAGGGCAAGATTTTATTTGGTCCAGGCCTGGACTCCTTTTTTTCTACGGTTACCGGAGGCAAGGGTGACTTCCTACCGCAAAATAAGAAGATCAAGTCTAAGGGACAACAATCTTCTAATTTTCATTTCTTTCGTTCTGACATATGCCAATGACAACAATCCTCCTCCAAGCCTGAGCAACCCAAGAGTACTTGGAAGCCGGCTCAGTCTTGGAATAAATCCAAGTAGAATAAGAAGCCCGCCTAAAACAAATCGGTATGAAGGGGTGGCACCGGATCCGGGATCGGATCGTATAGGGGCCAGACTGTCTCTTTTTTTCAGACGCCTGGTTCAAGGACATACAGGATCAGTGGGTCCTGGAGCTGGTATCTCGGGGATACAAGATAGGCTTCAAATCTCATCCGCCAAGGGGCAGATTCCTTCCCTCGAATCTGTCTACCAGACCAGAAAAGAGGGATGCCTTTCTAGGGTTTGTTCGGCATCTATCCTCTTAAGGAGTTGTACCGGTGCCTATCGAAGAAAGAGGTTTGGGGATTTATGCAAACCTTTTCGTGGACCCAAAGAAGGAGGGAAATTTCCTTCCAATTCTGGACCTAAAGTGCTTAAATAAATTTGTCAGTGTCCCTTCAAGTTGGAGACGATAAGGTCCATCCTTCCTTCCTTTAATTCAGGAAGGCCAGTTTATGACCACTATAGATCTGAAGGACGCTTACCTTCATGTTCCAATCCACAGGGAACACTTTCAGTTCCTGAGGTTTGCATTCCTGGACCAGCACTTTCCTGGACCAACACCAGTTCATTGACCTTCCGTTTGGCCTAGCTACTGCTCCAAGAATCTTTACAAAGGTTCTAGGGGCTCTTCTAGCCGTTGCCAGAACTCAGGATATTGCAGCAGCCCCATACTTTGACGATATTCTGGTGCAAGCATCATCCTTTCGTCTTGCGGAAGAATTCTCGGAGTCCCTTCTCAGTCTTCTTCGATCACATGGATGGAAGATAAACTTGGAAAAGAGTTCTATTATCTCAAGTACCAGGGTGTAATTCCTGGGTACTATAATAGACTCCATTTCCATGAGGATATTTCTAACAGACCAGCTAACTTCGGCATGTCTTGCCATCCGGACCTCCTTGAGTCCCTCTGTGGCTCAGTGTATGGAGGTGATTGGTCTCATGGTATCCTGCATGGACATAATTCCTTTTGCCAGGTTCCATCTCAGACCTTTACAACTGTGCATGCTCAGACAGTGGACCGGTGATCATTCACATCAGTCTCAACAGATTGTATTAGTCAGCCAGTCGAGAGAATCACTCTTGTTGGCTCTGTCCATATCATCTGTCCAAAGTAACATGCTTCTTAAGATCATCCTGGGAGATTGTGACTATGGACACAAGCCTGTCCGGATGGGGAGCTGTTTGGGGTGCCAGGAAGGCACAGACAGGGGTTGTGGACTCAGGAGGAGTCCTCGCTCCCGATCAATATTTTAGAACTACGGGCAATCTTCAAGGCCTTGAAGACTTGGCCACTTCTGAGTTCGTCCCAGTTTATCAGACAATGTAACCTCGGTGGCTTACATCAACCATCGGGGGGGGGGGGGGGACGAGAAGTTCCTTGGCGATGAAGGAAGTATCTCAGATGCTGAAGTATGCGAAGGCCCACTGCTGTTCACTGTCAGCGATCCACATTCTGGATGTGGACAACTGGGAGGCGGATTTTCTCAGGAGGCAATCCTTATATCCAGGGGAATGGTCTCTCCATCCCGAGGTGATTGCAGAGATATGCAGGGATCTCATGGCGTCCCGTCTCAATACCAAGCTACCCAGGTACAGGTCGAGGGATCCCCAAGCGGATCTAATAGATGCACTAGCAGTGCCCTGGAGGTTCAAACTCATATCTTTTTTTACCTTCATTACCGCTTCTTCCTCGAGTGGTGGCCCGCATCAAGCAGGAGCGGGTATCAGTAATCCTGATTGCTCCATCTTGGCCGCGAAGGATGTGGTTCTCGGTTCTAGTGGGGATGTCCTCATCTCCTCCGTGAAAGTTACCTTGTCGCAGGATGTGGTTCTCGGTTCTAGTGGGGATGTCCTCATCTCCTCCGTGAAAGTTACCTTGTCGCAGATACAAGGTCCATTTGTTCATCAAAATCTAGATTCTCTGAGGCTGACTGCTGATACAAGGTCCATTTGTTCATCGAAATCTAGATTCTCTGAGGCTGACTGTGTGGAGATTTAACGCTTAGTCTTAGCCAAGAGAGGTTTCTCTGAGAGTGTCATTGATACTCTTGTTCAAGCTTGTAAACCAGTTGCTCTGCGTATCTACCACAAGGTGTGGAGGACCTACTTATTCTGGTGTGAAGAGCATGTTTTTTCCTGGCACAGATTTAAGGTTGCCAGAATCTTATCTTTTCTCCAGGATGGGCTGGAAAAGGGCCTTTCTGCTAGTTCTCTGAGGGGACAGATTTTGGTCCTGTCAGTTTTATTGCACAAGAAACTGGCTGAGCTTCCAGACGTGCAGTCCTTTGTTAAGGCTCTGATTAGAATCAGACCTGTGTTTAGATCTGGGTCTCCTCCTTGGAGCCTAAATCTTGTTCTTCAGGTTGTGCAACAGGTTCCGTTTAAGCCTCTGCATTCCGTTGACATTAAATTGTTATCTTGGAAGGTTTTTTTTTTATTGGCTATTGCCTCTGCACACAGAGTTTCTGAGATCTCTGCTTTGCAATGTGAGCCCCCTTATCTGATTTTTCATGCAGATAAGGCAGTTTTACGTACTAAATCAGGTTTTCTTCCTAAGGTTGTGTCAGATCGCAACGTCAATCAGGAGATTGTGGTTCCTTCCTTGTGTCCTAATCCCTCTTCATCGAAGGAACACTTACTTTAAAATTTGGAGGTGGTTCACGTCTTGAAGTTCTATCTTCAGGCTACTAAGGAGTTTAGGCAATCTTCCTCTTTGTTGTCTATTCAGGGAAGAGTAAGGGGCAGAAAGCTACTTCGACTACCCTATCATTTTGGTTAAGGAGTGTCATCTGCTTAGCTTACGAGACAGGGGGACATCGTTGTCCTGAATGGATAACGGCTCATTCCACTAGAGCATTGGCTTCCTCTTGGGCCTTTAAGAATGAGGCCTCTATAGATCTGATTTTTAAGATGGCTACCTGGTCCTCCTTACATACTTTTTCAAAGTTTTACAAGTTAGATGTTTTTTGCTTCTGGAGAAAAGTTTTGCAGGCTGTGGTGCCCTCAGAATAGGATCCGCATTTTCCTTTTTGTTCCCTCCTGTTATTCATTCAGTGTCCTCTGGAGCTTGGGTATAGTTTTCCCAACAGTAAGGAATGAAGCCGTGGAGACTCCCTATCTTAGGAAGGAAAACATAACTCATGCTTACCAGATAAATTCCTTTCCTTCCGGATAGGGAGAGTCCATGGCCCCTGCCCGTTTTTTTTCTTGTGTATGGGCGGTCCCCTATTATTTATTTTATTCTTCTGGCACCATTTATACCCCAATGTTTCTCCTACTTTTCCTGTTCCCTCTGCAGAATGACTGGGGTAATGAGGAAGTGGGAGGGATATTTAAGCCTTTGGCTGGGGTGTCTTTGCCTCCTCCTGGTGACCAGGTGTTGCATTTCCCAACAGTAAGGAATGAAGCTGTGGACTCCTATCCGGAAGGAAATTAATTTATCTGGTAAGCATAAATGATGTTTTTCTCTTGCATGTAGTTAACTTGGAGTTGAGGAGATCTTATAGCAGATAATGGCTGACATACACACTGTACATATATAAGTGCTCACTCAGTCTGCAGCAGCCACACGTAGCAATGTCTAACCTGTCTCTGGAATTCATGCACTCAGTCTGAATAGCTTCTTTCAGCTTGGAAAAAACAACATTCTTGTCCCATCTCCAAGTCTGTGCAAACTTCACACTTCTCCTAACACCAACTTCTTTTTCTCCAACACTAAACCCCCCCCCCCCCCTCCCATGTCATTTTTCTAAATACAGTTATTACAGCAGCCATCTTGGGTAAGGGCAAGGCTCTTACATTTAATAAGATAGATAATTTATTACCCATTTATTACCCATTCCCCAGTTTTGCATAACCAAAGACTGCCCCCTTATTTCAGTTCTTTTGACAGACTTGCATTTTAGCCAATCAGTGCTGGCTTGTAAGTAACTCCCTGGGAGGGAGCACAATGTTATCTATATGGCACCTATGAACTAGCGTTGTCTAGCTGTAAAAAAAATGTCAAAATGCACTGAGTTAAGAGACTGCCTTCAAGGGCTTAGAAATTAGCATATGAGCCTAACTAGGTTTAGCTTTCAACAAAGAATACCAAGATAACAAAGCAAATTTGATTATAAAAGTAAATTGGAAAGTTGTTTTTTTTTAAATTGCTTGTGCTGTCTGTATCATAAAAGTTTAATTTTGACTAGACTGTCCCTTTAATTTAATCCCATTAAAAAGTGACCTATTTAACACGAGCAATCCTATCCCTGAATTCTGTCTCTAGCAGAAATGTATCTAAACCATTTTTAAATGTATCTAAGGTATTGGCATTTACCACCTCCTTATGTAATGAGTTCCAAAATGTAATTGCTCTTACGGTGAAAAAACTTTTACATTGCTGGAGATGAAATCACCTTTCCTCCATCCGCCATCTCTGAATATGGGCCTTGAATATATTTATTTAAAGTAACTATGTCACCTCTCAAGCAAGTTTTTTTTTTCTAGCGAAGAAAATTGGGTATCCAGCATAATAATGTTCCAAAAGTGTTCCAGCTGTAAGGGTCACTGCAAAACCCCCCAAAAAAACAAGTCAAATTCAGCTGCACCACTTGACTTCAAATAGACTTTTATTCCATATATTAAGCCGCAAATACAGAAGAAGGACTGTTTTGGGTATCACACCCTTCTCAGAGCAAACAGACCCAGTTTGGCTAACCTCTTCTCATAGCTAAATACAGAAAAAGGACTGTTTTGGGTATCACACCCTTCTCAGAGAAAACAGACCCAGTTTGGCTAACCTCTTCTCGTAGCTTAAATTAGCTTAAATTCTCCATTCCCCTTATTAGTTTTGTGGCCCTTTTCTAAGTCTACAATGTCTTTTTTAGAGATTTTTCCCCAGAACTGCACTCCATACTCAAGGTGAGGTCTTACCAGGGATTTATATAGTGACATAATTATGCTTTCCTCCCTTGCATCAATGCTTCTTTTTAATACATGCTAGTATCTTATTAGCTTTAGAAGCCACTGCCCTGCATTGTGCAACCATATTTAGCTTGTTATCTGCAAGTTCTCCCAAATCCCTTTTCTCCTTTGTTATGCTAAATCTAATCTCATTTATAATAGGTTGCCTGCTTATGTTTACTTTCAAAATGTAGAACCTAACATTTTCCAGTACTAAATCTTTTTATTTAATTTACCTGTCCATACTAATTTTTGTAAATCCCCTTTCATCCTGCTGTGACCTTACTCAACTTTATATCATCTGCAATAATAGATATGTTGCTATTCAATCCTTGCTCCAAGTCATAAATAAAAATAACATTTAGTATATACTGTATGTGTTCATAGATATTTACACATATAAAAACATAAATACACATATATAGATATGTATACATACATGTATACACATATTAGAGCTCTTTCCATTCAAACACTGTGATATATATCATATCCCTTTTATAACCTTTTTATCAATATTCATATTAAATTGTTTTAATAAAAGTGTACATATAAGTGTAATACTTTATTTTAATATGTTTTTGATGTATTTTGTGATTATTATTTTTTTGACCCTTACACTTCAGGTCTCAAGTCACGCTGAATATTCTAACACAATTTACCATGAACTTGTAATATCAATTTGCGCACTAATGTTTGTGTGGTACAGCGATAGTGCTTATCGCGTCCCGTGCTATCATTAGTGCGCCACTTGTAATCTAGCCCCAAATCAGGTCAGGTGATCTAAAGATGAGCTAAACTAAATAGACTAGATGCATGTAAGGATATAATGAAGAATATACTATTTTCATGTTTGGTCTTGTGTTATTTCCAGTATAGTCAAGTCAATGGTTTTGTTTATGTAAAACAACAATATATAAATGAAAACACTGTAAATTAACAAGTGTTAATACAATATGTGACAATGAGGCCCAGTGCCAATTATGTATCCACTTCTAAACTAAATATGTAGTCTATGAATATTTTTTAGTACTTTCTTTTAACAATAGCAATATTGCCCTTCTGTCGAAATTTGTGCTTAGAGATTTTCTGTGTGTACATGAATGTCTCCTGATTAACTTAGATACGTCCGTTTTATTTAACATACTGCTATTTTAAAGTATGATAACTGTAAAGAATATTCAAAGTATACATTTCTTCAATTGGTGGATATGCATAATAGTTTTTAACTTACAAATGTATTTTAATGGTGCACTGTATCCTCCAAATGTGTGCGTGTGTTTGATTTAGTCTAGCTCTGCTTCACCCACAGTCTTCTGTAAATCAGATTGTGTGTTCTTCATTATTGCATTTGGATGCTGTGGGTACCACAGATCTGTCTAGTGTCTGTGTTACAAGGGTAATGTAGTAGACTGCCCCTGGTGTAGCATACAAGCTCACAAGATTATGTGCAACAGAGGATAGATAAATAGGAGCACCAAAGGCTAAAGAATGCAATCGGGGATAATTAAAAATGGTCACAATCGTATTACAGAGTGGCAAATATCAAGTACTAAAAGTTAACAAATTTATTGAAATTTTAAAAGTAGCAAAAAAAAATCTGATATGTATCTCTACAAGATTGGGCGTTTGGGAAAGGTCCCACGTCTTTGGAGAGAAGAACCCCTTCATGGAGTTTATACAAATGTATAAATGATATATTGACCTCCTCCTTATTTGGTCTGGTACAGAGCAGGAAGCTCTCAAGTTTATTGAATACCTAAATTGTAATGAGTTTGGCTTAGAGTTCACACACCAATATCATAAAACCAATATAGCTTATTTGGATGTTTCCCTAACGGGCAATCCTACCACCTCCAAAATTACTAGCACTCTCTATAGGAAGCCTATTTCTTCAAACACTACCCTACATAACAGCAGTTGCCATCCGCGGCATACTGGCTTTGGAGTGGCCAAAGGTCACTTTATACGTATAAAACGTAATTGTTTGGAGGAATCGGACTTCATTGTAAGGAGTGAGAAGATGAAACAGGCACTCATCCAAAGGGGGTACAAACCCTAAACAATTAACAGAGCTCTATTAGAGGTTTCACGTCAGAATAGAGAGACACACTTTTTTCCACCACATATAGCCCTCAATTTAATGACATCTGTGCAATTATTTCTAAACATTTGCTGATAGTCACAGCTGAAGACAGCCTCAAAGATTATGCAGGCAAGGGTTGTAATTTTATCTCTAGGAGAGGTTGCACTATAGGCAATTTAGTATCTCCCAGTGTTCTTAAAAAATCCAGGGAGAATCTGAGCAGCTGGCTAACAGTCAAGGGACACTTTGTGTCATTTTATAAAATGTAAGCATGTTCCTACACCAAAGTAGGTCCACAATTTCAATCAAGATATACACAGAAAGTGTATAACCTTGACTGTTGCTCCAACTGCCGGACCCCCTTTGTGGTCTATTTAATAGAATGCACCCACTGTGAATTACAATATACAGGCTTTTCCACCCGTGAAGTAAGGGTGAGAATAAGAGAACATCTTATTGATATTAGTAATGGCAGAGAAGTCTCTGATCTGGCGAGGCATTTTATATACAGCCACGCTCAAAACGTATCTACTTTCAGTTGGCAAGTAATCGAACATGTCTGTCCTAAAGTAAGGGGGGGTTGACAGGATAAATAGACTTCTCCACAGAGAGGCATTCTGGATCTTCCTTTTACAAACTAGGAGATCCAAGGGATTTAATATAGATGGAGATATAATTAATTTGTGGCCACATTAACTAACGATTGAAATAATGTTAATCAATATATATTACTATTCTATTTGTTGATAAAATTCAAAATTAACTGCACTGAGCATTTTCTCATAAGAGGGCTTTAGTCTCACAACTTTATAATGAATTTATTATGAGTCTGTTATGTCAGTTTACATAATAATCTGCTGTATTGTTATGTTTATTTTCAACATTACCTAAAGCATTTCTTGTGCTCTGCCCCTTTAAGCATGTGGTGTTAAGTTCCAATTATGCAGCAACCAATCATTTTGTTCTTAATAATATTTAAGTATCCTTCACACCTGCGTTCCCTATGTCTATGAATAAGGCCTATTGGCCGAAACGCGTAAGACAGCTCTTTCCACTGCTGAATCTTACTTTTCCTTTTCCATGTTTTGTATCCTGATCGTACAATAAAGGATTTTACGTTTTAATTGATTTTGTACTTTGTATGACTCGCTGGTTTCTCTTTGCTTTTTTATCTCTACCAGATAGGATTAAAAAACAATAAACTATAAATAATGAACAATAAAATCAGTGAACAGTGTGAAAGCCAAGGTCTAAACACAGCTGGCCTGGCTAATGGTATTGGTAATTAATGTTGTAACATATAAAGTGAGTGAGAAGATGCGAATAATAAAGATGATCTGTGTAAAGGTACCTAAAAAATAAATAAAAGAAACAACATATGCAAAATCATCTGGAAGGTGAGATTTACTTGCAATCATTACTAGCCTGAGGAAACACCGTGGTTAATGCTGAGAAATGCGTAGCGTGTTTTACTGATTTTACCATATTTTTATCATTACTAGTTGTTATTGTTTTTAACATTACATAAAGTTCTTCATTTTTTTCACATTCGGAGTCTCCTGATCATTTTCTGTTGCTCGCACTCACTACTAGAGGAAACCCCTTGCCGATGCACATGTGCACTGGGCCGCTGTAATATACCCAGTAAGCTTAACTTGCACTACACATTGTGAGTATCCATCTACTTGGGATCTGCTTATGGGGTATACATACCTAATTGTTCTGCACTAGGAGTCGCCCTCTTCTTCCTTTTCCATTTTTCAAAATTAGAATGATTAGATGTACTTATCTCTAGATATAACAAGTAAATGGAGATTTACTAACACAGAATAGAAATTACTAAATACTAAATAGGACTGATAGAAAAATACATAAAATGCTAGTATGAACATACATACATACTATATATTTAACTAGACCTAAAAATACTTCAATAATGAGCTATAGTGTACCTAAATAGATCTATCGGTGTGGATAATGTAATTCAGATATATAGAGAGGTAAATGTAAAATAAAGTGAGTATGTATGTTATTAAAATAGGTGGACTACTTCAAAATTAGCGTTGAGGCCTTTAGGGTAGATACAATCCAAATAGAATATCCACTTGGATTCTACCCTAAGTATTTTCTGTTTGTCACCACCTCTCCAATCTTTGGGTACTTTACTAATGCCCATGTATTTAAAGCTAGCATGAAATGTTTATTTGGAGGAGGTGTTCTCTAATCCTGTCTTTCAATTTGCATGTAGTCTGCCCAACATATTACAAGCCACACCCACACTCTATGAGGTAAATAACGTGTCTGTCTGTGCATCAAATGGTTTCTTTGACTTTAAATATTTCATTGGTAGTTTTAGATTTGAAGGTGTCAGTCTTTTTACCATGTTTACAGGCCTTACAAAGGTGGCACGGAAAAAAACCCTTAAGGCTATTGCCCATAATGTCCAAACTACTTTTGTTTTTCTTATAGGTTGGAATACTGGGGCTAGAATAGTCTTGAGATTTCTGACTTTTCGATAGATGAATTGAAGTTTATCGTTAAGATGTTCACCTATAATGTCATCATCTTTTAATAAATGCCAATGTTTCATTATGCTGTTCTCAATGGTTCCTCTCTTCTCATTATATTGTGTAATGAAAGGTATATTTAGTTCTCTTTTTTGTACTTTGGCTGCCTTTGTAAGCATGGACTTTCCATTCATACCACCCACTTCCCCAATGGTTTTATCTATATTCTCTTCATTGTATCCTCTTTCCAAAAAATCTTTCCTTAAGGATGAGGGATTGTGTGGACCAAGTATTCTCATTAGAGCAATTCTTTCTGACCCACATCAGTTGCCCTTTGGGGATGTTCATGATCTATCTATTATGGTGACAACTTGTCTGGTGTCTATAGTTATTACAGTCAACATCTTTAAAGTATGTCAAAGCTTTGATTGTCCCATTTGTTATGCGTATATTAAGGTCTAGGAAGTTAATATGGTCTTTGCTCATTGCTCAGTTGGTAGGTGAATTTCAAATTAGCCTGGTTTTGGTTCATGACTTCTAAAGTATGGGTCAGGTCTTCTAGACTACCCCTCCAAATTATTAGTATATCGTCAATATACCTTTTATATAGGACCACGTCCGCGCTCGCCATAACTATAATAACCACCAAGGGGTTTTTTCTAACAATCACGCCAATAATTGGAGGGATGGGTATAAGCAAGCCGAAAATATGTTCTCAACACTTGGGAAACTTAATGACACATCCCTTCAACCCCAAAATATGTGCAGATCCCCCACCATACTTCCAAGAAACTGTGACAATTTAGCTTCATCATCTTCCTCTTTTTTAGGGATGGGGCAACACAATGTCCCACCAAGAGATCTAAACTCAGGAAAGAAGAAACAAATAATGCTAGAAAATGTAGATTCACCGGTAAAAAGACAGTTCATAGAGAAAAAAGAGCAAGAGTACGATCTAAGAATAGACTAACATCCGACTGTATGACTACTACTGTCATAGAGTGTGGTTCTAGTATAATTGTCTAAGTCTTAGATTATTTGTATTAAATATGGTTGTTGTACTTTTTAAATTTATGACTACAGTGTTGTTGTTTTTCCGATATATGTGATTTATTAATCTTATACAGTGATCTAAAATGTACAGTTATTTCAACTAAGTATAATTAGGTGATGTTGCTCAGTCCCATATTAATTAGGATGCCTTTCTTGAACTATAATGGATCAGCCTTAAAGGCCTAATGGATTCAAATAGAGCATAGAATTTTAAACAACATTTCAGTTTTTGTAGTATCAAATTTGTTTCATTTGCTTTGTATCCTTTTGTTGAAGGAGCTGCAATGCACTACTGGGAGCTAGCTGAACACATCGAGTGAACCAATGAAAAGAGACACATGTGCAGCCACCAATTAGCAGCTAGCTCCCAGTAGTGCTTTGCTGCTCATTAGCCTACCTCATGCTTTTCGACAAAGGTTACAATGAGCACAAAGCAAATTTGTTAAAAAAATAAAAATAAAAAAGGTTAAGTCATGGTATTGTGTTACAATATTGAGTCTAACTGAACAATATCGGCTCCATGTACTAAGCAGCAGAGGCTGCTCTGGAGCCTTTGCGGTGCAGGCTCTTTAATGCAAGCCTGCTTAGCACAAGTTGCAAAGTGGTGGTCATACAACCATTGCTTTTAAACTCACCACCACCTCAGAGGTGGCTGAGTTAAATCACCCCAGAACTAACTTGTTCAGTGATTAACAGGACTTGCTTTTGAAATTGGTTCCAGAAAGCCTATTTAAATGGTTTGATTGACATTGATACCGAAATTATAAAAATTATACCCATATTCTAAAATATAGAAAACCTCCCCTGGAAGGCCTTTAGTGGCTAGCACAGAATCAATTTTTTCAAATATTTCTATTTATTTGGATAAGTTATTGAGACCTTTGCGGAGGCAGCCTGCTCCTATACTAAAGATACTAATGATTTTTTGGCTAAGGTACAGAATTTTCCTCCAAAAGGGAAATGTATTTTGTTTAGCTTAGATGTGGTAAGTCTCTACACATCTATAGAACTGTAGTGGTTTGGGGGCTTTGAAACATGTTTTGGCTACTAGCGGGTATTATTCCATACAAGAACAGGAATTTATTTGACATTTATTGGAAATAATTCTCTATTGCAACTACTTTATGTTTAAAACACTTTCTAAGTTCAAAAGAAAGGAACAGCAATGGGGTCCAATCTCACCCCTTTCTATGCCAACATATTTATAAATGTCTTTGAAGAATACCTTGTATATTCGAATAAATGGTTTTAACTATATGATACGACTTGGTCTTGCTATATAGACGACATTTTGGCATATGATGTGGCAATATTGGTTCCCTTTTGCAATTTGTGGAAGAGATAAATGAAGCAACTAAGACAATTAAATTCACTCCTACAATGAGTGAATCTTCAGTACAATTTCTGGATACTATGGTATACAAGGAAGGCATTCACTTAAAAACTGATTTATTCAGAAAATCGACAGATAGGAATATACCCCTACTTTAATAAACTCACTCCCTAGGAGCTACTGAGAGTGAAAATAATTGTTACGGATGAGACACTTTGTAGACAACGGCTTTCCGAAATGGTTGAGAGATTTACTTCAAGGGGGTTTTCTCCAACTTTGATCAGAAAGGAGATATAAAAAATAAATGACAATATTCACTAAGAATAACGGAAAAAAAGAGACTGAAAGATTATTTGTCTCTGAATATAACCCCTCTAGTAATGGTGTACAAAAATGAATTAGGAAACACTGGTCAAGCTTGCGGGATTGCCATCCTGGAGACAAATATTTTAAGTCTTTTCTTATGCCTTCTTACAAAAGGTCAAAAAGCGTTAGAGACTGACAAAGCTATATAGGAAGTGGGTGTTTCTCATGCTTAAGATACAGTATCTGCAACCCTTTTGATTAAGGGTTCCACATTCATGCACCCTAGAACAGGTAAAAAATACCATATTTTTTTTACATGTAATACTATGGCTAAATTACAAGTGGAGCTCAATTTTAATGTGCGCATGTAAGCGGGCAAATCAGATCTCTGGTTAATGAAAATAATGTCCTCCAAAATAAAGTGGACAGTTCATTTAGGAAAATAATAAAATATCAGCATCTTTATTTATTTAAAAAAAAAAAAAAAACTGCAGGAAGCTGTTATAAGGGGTTAAAGTGAGGGGATGTGGGGTGTTAGAAAAAAAAGTGCCTTTACTATGCTGTCTATGGGGACTGTGTTATCACTGTAAATATATATGTATATGCTTATATACATATATATGTGTATATACACATATAAACACAAATATATATGTATATATACATATATATTTTAAATATGCTGCCCAATGAAGCGTGCTTGCATTATTCTTTACTTGTAGTACTAACACACATTTGCGTGCGCCAGCATTACTGAGTGAAGCGCAAATATCGTGTTCGTGAAAGTGCAGTTTTGCGCTCCACTCGTAATCTGCCCTATGTTTGCAATCAGTGGGCAAGATTACAAGTAGCGTGTTATGAGTTTTCCGCGAGTGATTTGGTCTTTTCGCAATCAATTTTCACTGCGCAGATATTACAAGTCTGGAAAAATCGTGATTGCGCACACACAATCGCCTTTTACACAACAATCCTTTCCACGCTCGAAGAGCTGTAGTTAAGTTTTCTACAACATAACATTTTCACAAAACACTTCAAAAATACATTACAAAGTACAGTTACACTCATATTAACACTGCCTAATAAAAAATATTTTAAAAATAAATTGCACACAAAAGTTATAAGGGCGCATTGATAGGAGATCTTGGGTGTTATAAGAAAAGAAAAAAAAAAAAAAAGCAGACGAAGGGATTTTACATTGACATACATACACATAGATAGAGAAACATGGATTTATATGTATAGAGAAGAACTATGGAGATAATGAAAATATTTCATATTAGAATCTTATGCACATTAAACAATGTATCCGATGGATTTTCAGAGATGTTCACAAATAGATCTTCATATACATATCTTGCTATAAATAGATATATCTGTCCAAAAATCATCAGATATATAGAGAAATATTTATTTAGAATTAAATACAACATATTCCATAAAGAAAACATTCTTGCAATATGAAATATTCACATTTTCATGTACACTTTTCGAGGAGAATACGTCATGGGCTTTGCGCAACAGATTAAGGTTTTATTTTTTATTTATTTTTTCTATTTGTCTTCTCCATTGACATCTATGGGGGCAATACGTGAATGTGCATGCAATCTGGCTTTTTGGATTACGCGGGTTAACGCACACTCAAAATAAGTTATTTTCCAACTTGTAATAGCTTTTCAACCCCAAATGCAAAAAAAACATAACGTGCACTGTGTTTTCGCAATTGCGAAAAACAGATTTGCTGCGTGACTTGTAATCTTGCCCTATCTCATTAAATGTCCTTGTGGATTAATTTACATTGGAGAGACGACACAAAAAGTCAAAGATAGTATTGTACAACATAAATCAAACATAAGGTGCAGGGATTCTACAGCACCAGTGGGCAATCATGTTTTTGGCTATGGGTCACACGATAGCCCAGCAACAGTTTCAAATAATAGATCTTATCCCCATTAATCCCAAAACTTTGTACTTTTTATGCTTCAGCAATAAATGCTTTTATGAAACTATACTGGAGCGGTGCTGCTTCATTGGTCTGTGATATTAGTTGCGAGAGAGCACGGGATGGTGATACACAAGGATATATTTGCTGGAAAGATGGTTTCTCCATCCCTTAGTACATGGAACCCTTTGTGCGATATGTACATGAATTTCAACTATTCGAAAGGCATGAGCATTACTCAGATTAAAAAAGCAAAAGCAACCTGTGAACAAGAGACTGCAGAGAAGAAGCCTATGCACAAAAAAAACTGATTTATTCTGTCATTAGAATGAGGCTATGCATATATTTGTGATTAAAATGTGATGCAGCCTACATATCTCATTAAAATTATTTTATTGAAATGCTGACTTTGTCTGACAAGCCTATGAGATCTAAACTCTCACATACATCACTTAAAAAAAATCATAAATACTATAGATTTGTATAATCGACAAATGCATGATAAAAAGACAATGCAATAGCACTTAGTATGAACTTCAAATGAGTAGTAGATTTTTTTCTGACACATTTCAAAGTTATGTCTATTTCCACTCCTCCTGTATTATGTGACAGCCATCAGCCAATCACAAATGCATATACGTATATTCTGTCAACAATTTTTTGCACATGCTCAGTAGGAGCTGGTGACTCACAAAGTGTAAATATAAAAAGACTGTGCACATTTTGTTTATGGAAGTAAATTGGAAAATTGTTAAAAATTGCCTGCTCTATCTGAATCATGAAAGTTTA
The DNA here is from genome assembly GCF_027579735.1 of Bombina bombina. NCBI lineage: Eukaryota > Metazoa > Chordata > Amphibia > Anura > Bombinatoridae > Bombina > Bombina bombina. The sequence continues at coordinate 580,470,636 of NC_069502.1, forward strand.
ATTTTGACTTTTGTCCCTTTAAGGAAAATGTATGACTTATCAGGAAACCATTTCAGAAATTTGATGACCAAGTTCTCATAATTTATCCAAGGTACAAACTCATAATAATATGTAATTTATTTGTTTTAAATGTGTGTTTCTCTTCAGGCCTTTAACTAGAAGTTACCAGGATGTGGTTAGATCAGTTTTCATGGCCTCCGCTTCATCAGCTTCAGGCACCAGCAGAAAACAGACCATGAAAGATTTTCAAGAAGAGGTTTCCAACTTATATAGTAATATTCGATTGTTTGAAAAAGGAATCAAACTTTTTACTGGTAAGTAGGTTCTTTTCATTTGGATATCCTAATAGATAGAACTATATACAATGTCATTTTTTTTCTCTCCAGATGAAACACAAAGTAACCTTGCTAAACACTTGTTGAAGACGGTGTGCACAGATATAACTAATCTTATCTTTAATTTCCTGGCATCTGATTTTATGATGGCAGTGGAAGATTATACCACTATTACTAATGAGGTATGTGATTCTAGTCTAACCTGATTCCTGTAAAGTGTGTGTTAGTGATATGTTATAGAGAAAGCAACAGCTTATTTCTTTCATGTAATTAGCAAGAGTCCATGAGCTAGTGACGTATGGGATATACATTCCTACCAGGAGGGGCAAAGTTTCCCAAACCTTAAAATGCCTATAAATACACCCCTCACCACACCCACAATTCAGTTTTTACAAACTTTGCCTCCTATGGAGGTGGTGAAGTAAGTTTGTGCTAGATTCTACGTTGATATGCGCTCCGCAGCAGGTTGGAGCCCGGTTTTCCTCTCAGCGTGCAGTGAATGTCAGAGGGATGTGAGGAGAGTATTGCCTATTTGAATGCAATGATCTCCTTCTATGGGGTCTATTTCATAGGTTCTCTGTTATCGGTCGTAGAGATTCATCTCTTAACTCCCTTTTCAGATCGACGATATACTCTTATATATATACCATTACCTCTGCTGATTTTCGTTTCAGTACTGGTTTGGCTTTCTACAACATGTAGATGAGTGTCCTGGGGTAAGTAAGTAAGCTTATTTTCTGTGACACTCTAAGCTATGGTTAGGCACTTTTTTATAAAGTTCTAAATATATGTATTCAAACATTTATTTGCCTTGACTCAGGATGTTCAACATTCCTTATTTTCAGACAGTCAGTTTCATACTTGGGATAAATGCATTTGTTTCAATCATTTTTTCTTACCTTAAAAAATTTGACTTTTTCCCTGTGGGCTGTTAGGCTCGCGGGGGCAGAAAATGCTTCATTTTATTGCGTCATTCTTGGCGTGGACTTTTTTGGCGCAAATTTTTTTTTCTGTTTCCGGCGTCATACGTGTCGCCGGAAGTTGCGTCATTTTTTGACGTTTTTTTTGCGTCAAAAATGTCGGCGTTCCGGATGTGGCGTCATTTTTGGCGCCAAAAGCATTTAGGCGCCAAATAATGTGGGCGTCTTTTTTGGCGCTAAAAAATTTGGGCGTCATTTTTGTCTCCACATTATTTAAGTCTCATTATTTATTGCTTCTGGTTGCTAGAAGCTTGTTCACTGGCATTTTTTTCCCATTCCTGAAACTGTCATTTAAGGAATTTGATCAATTTTGCTTTATATGTTGTTTTTTCTTTTACATATTGCAAGATGTTCCACGTTGCAACTGAGTCAGAAGATACTTCAGGAAAATCGCTGCCCAGTGCTGGAGCTACCAAGCTAAGTGTATCTGCTATAAACTTTTGGTATCTGTTTCTCCAGCTGTTGTTTGTATTGCATGTCATGTCAAACTTATTAATGCAGATAAAATTTCCTTTAGTACTGTTACATTACCTGTTGCTGTTCCGTCAACATCTAATTTTCAGAGTGTTCCTGATAACATAAGAGATTTTATTTTTTAAATCCATTAAGAAGGCTATGTCTGTTATTTCTCCTTCTAGTATACATAAAAGTCTTTTAAAACTTCTCTTTTTTCAGATGAATTTTTAAATGAACATCATCATTCTGATACTGATAATGGTTCTTCTGGTTCAGAGGTTTCTGTCTCAGAGGTTGATGCTGATAAATCTTTGTATTTGTTCAAGATGGAATTTATTCGTTCTTTACTTAAAGAAGTATTAATTGCATTAGAAATAGAGGATTCTGGTCCTCTTGATACTAAATCTAAACGTTTAAATAAGGTTTTTAAATCTCCTGTAGTTATTCCAGAAGTGTTTTCTCTCCCTGATGCTATTTCTGAAGTAATTTTCAGGGAATGGAATAATTTGGGTAATTCATTTACTCCTTCTAAATGTTTAAGCAATTATATCCTGTGCCATCTGACAGATTAGAGTTTTGGGACAAAATCTCTAAGGTTAATGGGGCTGTCTCTACTCCTGCTAAACGTACTACTATTCCTATGGCAGATAGTACTTCATTTAAGGATCCTTTAGATAGGAAGATTGAATCCTTTCTAAGAAAAGCTTACTTATGTTCAGGTAATCTTCTTAGACCTGCTATATTTTTAGCGGATGTTGCTGCAGCTTCAACTTTTTGATTAGAAGCTTTAGCGCAACAAGTAACAGATCATAATTTTATAGCATTATTATTATTCTATAACATGCTAATAATTTTATTTGTGATGCCATCTTTTGATATCATTAGAGTTGATGTCAGGTATATGTCTCTAGCTATTTTAGCTAGAAAAGCTTTATGGCTTAAAACTTGGAATGCTGATATGTCTTCTAAGTCAACTTTGCTTTCCCTTTCTTTCCAGGGTAATAAATTATTCGATTTTCAGTTGGATTCTATTATCTCAACTGTTACTGGAGGGAAGGGAACTTTTTTACCAAAGGATAAAAAAATCTAAGGTAAATTTAGGTCTAATAATCATTTTCATTCCTTTCCTCACAACAAGGAACAAAAGCCTGATCCTTCATCCTCAGGAGCGGTATCAGTTTGGAAACCATTTCCAGTTTGGAATATATCCAAGCCTTATAGAAACCTGTAGCCAGCTCCTAAATACCCATGAAGGTGCGGCCCTCATTCCAGCTCAGCTGGTATGGGGCAGTTTACGTTTTCTTTTAAGGTACAGAATTGGCTTCAAGTTAAGGCCTCCTGCAAAGAGATTTTTTTCTTTCCCGTGTCCCAGTAAACACAGCAAAGGCTCAGCATTTCTGAAATGTGTTTCAGATCTAGAGTTGGCTGGAGTAATTATGCCAGTTCCAGTTCTGGAACAGGGGCTGGGATTTTATTCTATCTCTTCATTGTACCAAAGAAGGTCAATTCCTTCAGACCAGTTCCGGATCTATCTATATTGAATCGTTATGTAAGGATACCAACATTCAAGATGGTAACTGTAGGACTATCCTGCCTTTTGTTTAGCAAGGGCATTATATGTCTACTATAGATTTACAGGATGCATATCTGCATATTCCGATTCATCCAGATCACTTTTAGTTTCTGAGATTCTCTTTTTAGACAAGCATTACCAGTTTTGTGGCTCTACCGTTTGGCCTAGCGTCGGCTCCAAGAATTTTTTTCAAAGGTTCTCGGTGCCCTTCTGTCTGTAATCAGAGAACAGGGTTTTGGTATTTCCTTTTTTGGACGATATCTTGGTACTTGCTCAGTCTTCACATTTTCGCAGAATCTCATACGAATCGACTTGTGTTGTTTCTTCAAGATCATGGTTGGAGGATCAATTTACCAATCAGTTCATTGTTTCCTCAGACAAGGGTAACCTTTTTAGGTTTCCAGATAGATTCAGTGTCTATGACTCTGTCCTTGTCAGATAAGAGAAGTTTAACATTGATATCAGCTTGTCAAAACCTTCAGTCACAATCATTCCCTTTGGTAGCCTTATGCATGGGAAATTTTAGGTCTTAGGACTGCCGCATCGGATGCGATCTCCTTTGCTCGTTTTCACATGCGACCTCTTCAGCTCTGTATGCTGAACCAGTGGTGCAGGGATTACACAAAGATATCTCAATTAATAACTTTAAACCGATTATACGACACTCTCTGACATGGTGGACAGTTCACCATCGTTTAGTTCAGGGGGCTTCTTTGTTCTTCCGACCTGGACTATAATCTCAACAGATGCAAGTCTTACAGGTTGGGGAGCTGTGTGGGGGTCTCTGACGGCACAAGGGGTTTGGGAATCTCAGGAGGTGAGATTACCGATCAATATTTTTGAACTCCGTGCAATTTTCAGAGCTCTTCAGTCTTGGCCTCTTCTGAAGAGAGAGTTGTTCATTTGTTTTCAGATAGACAATGTCACAGCTGTGGCATACATCAATCATCAAGGAGGGACTCACAGTCCTCTGGCTATGAAAGAAGTATCTCGAATTTTGGTTTGGGCGGAATCCAGCTCCTGTCTAATCTCTGCGGTTCATATCCCAGGTATAGACAATTGGGAAGCGGATTATCTCAGTCGCCAAACGTTGCATCCGGGCGAATGGTCTCTTCACCCAGAGGTATTTCTTCAGATTGTTCAAATGTGGAAACTCCCAGAAATAGATCTGATGGCTTCTCATCTAAACAAGAAACTTCCCTGGTATCTGTCCAGATCCTGGGATCCTCGGGCGGGGGCAGTGGATGCATTATCACTTCCTTGGAAGTATCATCCTGCCTATATCTTTCCGCCTCTAGTTCTTCTTCCAAGAGTATTCTCCAAGATTCTAAGGAATGCTCGTTTGTCCTGCTGGTAGCTCCAGCATGGCCTCACAGGTTTTGGTATGCGGATCTTGTCCGGATGGCCTCTTGCCAGCTGTGGACTCTTCCGTTAAGACCAGACTTTCTGTCGCAAGGTCCTTTTTTTCCATCAGGATCTCAAATCCTTAAATTTTAAGGTATAGAGTTTGAACGCTTGATTCTTGGTCAAAGAAGGTTTCTCTGACTCTGTGTTTAATACTATGTGACAGGCTCGTAAATCTGTATCTAGTGAGATATATTATAGAGTCTGGAAGACTTATATTTCTTAGTGTCTTTCTCATCATTTTTTCTTGGCATTCTTTTTGAATACCAAGAATTTTTCAGTTTCTTCAGGATGGTTTAGATAAAGGTTTGTCCGCAAGTTCCTTGAAAGGACAAATCTCTGCTCTTTCTGTTCTTTTTTCACAGAAGGATTGCTAATCATCCTGATATTTCATTGTTTTGTACAAGCTTTGGTTCGTATAAAACCTGTCATTAAGTCAATTTCTCCTCCTTGGAGTTTGAATTTGGTTCTGGGGGCTTTTCAAGCTCCTCCTTTTGAACCCATGCATTCTTTTGTCGTTATATTACTTTCTTGGAAAATTTTGTTTCTTTTGGCCATCTCTTCTGCCAGAAGAGTCTCTGATTTATCTGCTCTTTCTTGTGAGTCTCCTTTTCTGATTTTTCATCAGGATGAGGCGGTGCTGCGAACTTCTTTTGAATTTTTTACCTAAGGTTGTGAATTCTAAAAGCCTTAGTAGAGAAATTGTGGTTCCTTCATTATGTCCTAATCCTATGAATTCTAGGAGAAATCATTGCATTCTTTGGATGCTGTTAGAGCTTTGTATTATTTGTCATCTTTTCCGGTTCTAGAAAAGGCCAGAAAGCTTCTGCCATTTCTTTGGCATCTTGGTTGAAATCTTTAATTCATCATGCTTATGTCGAGTCGGGTAAAACTCCGCCTCTAAGGATTACAGTTCATTCTACTAGGTCAGTTTCTACTTCCTGGGCGTTTAGGAATGAAGCTTCGATTGATCAGATTTGCAAAGCAGCAACTTGGTCCTCTTTGCATACTTTTTCTAAATTCTACCATTTTGATGTGTTTTCTTCTTCTGAAGCAGTTTTTGGTAGAAAAGTACTTCTGGCAGTGGTTTCAGTTTGAATCTTCTGCTTATGTTTTTCATTAAACTTTATTTTGGGTGTGGATTATTTTCAGCAGGAATTGGCTGTCTTTATTTTATCCCTCCCTCTCTAGTGACTCTTGTGTGGAAAGATCCACATCTTGGGTAGTCATTATCCCATACGTCACTAGCTCATGGACTCTTGCTAATTACATGAAAGAAAACATAATTTATGTAAGAACTTACCTGATAAATTCATTTCTTTCATATTAGCAAGAGTCCATGAGGCCCGCCCTTTTTTGTGGTGGTTATGATTTTTTTGTATAAAGCACAATTATTCCAATTCCTTATTTTATATGCTTTCGCACTTTTTTCTTATCACCCCACTTCTTGGCTATTCGTTAAACTGAATTGTGGGTGTGGTGAGGGGTGTATTTATAGGCATTTTAAGGTTTGGGAAACTTTGCCCCTCCTGGTAGGAATGTATATCCCATACGTCACTAGCTCATGGACTCTTGCTAATATGAAAGAAATGAATTTATCAGGTAAGTTCTTACATAAATTATGTTTTTGCAGCAGTATGATAAATTGTATCATTGTTGCATTAAAGGGATATAAAACCCTGGCAGCCTGTCTGCCAATAACAAATAATTTTTATTTATGGTTTCATTTTATATTGAATTTTTTATTTCTGTAGTGTATGGCCCCATCTCTCCTTCCCCCTTCCTAATCATATTTCCATAGTGTAAGGAGCCCATCCCTCCCCCTCCTCCGCTCAGCCGCCCACCACTCCCACTCGGCACCAATAGATGAGCGTTATAGAGCAGTGTTACTCTCAGTAACGATCAGCGATCTAGCTTAATATGGTAAAGGAGCATGATAAGTGCTCCCTTAGCATATGAGGGTGCCTCCTGTCCCCAGCTGCAGTTTCCGCTGTCTACGTTGACTTTGTCAACACAGTACACTGGGCAAAGTCTACGTTAAATTGGGGCAAGGGGTTAAGCATTATTGCACTGAAACTTTAAAATATTCATAATACGTATCCATTATTGGTGTTATATCCATTCAAAAATACACAAACTGCAAAAGTGTTATGGTGGGGATGTATGTAGCACTGAAAAAAACTCTACTTTTATTATGTTCTTATACACAGTGCTTAAATAACAATGTGTAACCTTGAACCTTTACATTACAGTGTTGTAATGGAAGTCTGGGTTCAGACAATGCTTCATAATTTTGTTTCTGTGCACACATACATACACTGGGGGGAAAAATGTATGCTTACTTAATAAATTAAATTTATTTCATGGTGGGGAGAATCCACGAGCCATTACCTGTGGGATTCAACTCCTGGCAAAGCTACCCAAACATCCCTCTCACCTTTCTGATATCCCAGTCTAAGGTATAGCCAAGAAAGAATAGGTGGAGAAATAGGAAAGGACAAAGCAGGGTAAATGAGGTGCATAAAATAAGATAAAATGGCGGGTCTTATGGCCTCTCACCACTGTGAAAGAAATTAGATTATCAGGTAAGCATAAACTTTGTTTTCTTTCATAAGGTTGTGAGAGTCCACAAGCCATTATCTGTGTGATCTAATACCCAAGCTATTAAGTCTGCAACTAATTGGGTGGGAAAAACTTTAAGGTAGGCACCTATTTACCATCCACTAAAGCATGTAGGACTTCCCTGCTCAAAAACCTCTCATAAGAGGCAAACAGACCTCAAAATGGTAAACTTAAGTAAAAACGTGTAAAACAAGACCCAGTTTCTGCCTTGCAAAACTCTTAAGTAAAATAGTTTTGCATGGCCTCATTCTTAAAGGTCCAAGAGGTGGAAACTGATCTAATAGAAGGGGCTGTAATGTATGTTGGGAGAGATTCTCCTGCCTTTAAAGGGCCATAATACCCAAATGTTTAAACACTTGAAAGTGATGCAGCATAGCTGTAAAAAGCTGACTAGAAAAATATCATCTGAACATCTCTATGTAAAAAAGAAAGATATTTTACCTCAAAAGTTTCTCAGTAGCCACATCCCATTGTAAAGGACTTCTAAGCAACAAATCAGTATGTCTGTCCCGGGACAGCGGAAGGAGAAAGCATTCGTGCACACTCATCTTATTTCCCTATTCAGTGTAAGGAAGTTTAAAATGAAATCTCAGAGTTAAATGAAATCTCATGAGATCACAGTAAAAGAGTTCATGACCTCAGCACTGCTGATGCTGATTGGCTGCTGTTCATTTCTTCATTTTTTTTTAACCTGCAGCTAAGCAGCAGCTGAGTATAACTTTTTACTTAGAACTTACTCTGCTGAGCTGAGGAGATTGTGAGGTAAAATATCTTTTTACATAGAGATGCTCAGGTGATATTTTTACAGTTATACTGCATCAGTTTCAAGTGATTTAGCATATGAGTATTATGTCCCTTTAAGTAAGTCTTAGAAATCAACTGTTCTAACTAGGGATGATAATAAAGTTGCAGTACTCAGTAAGCTGATTATGTTAGTAATCACAAGTACTGATACTAACCTAATCATCTTACTGAGTACTGCAACTTGTTATTACCCTGAAGTCTCTATACAAAGTATTGTGCTAATCACAAGTACTGATACTAACCTAATTAGCTGAGTACTGCAACTTATTACCCTAATGTGTCTATATAAAGTATTGTGCTATTAACAAGAACTGCCTTAGTTCTGATAAAGGTACATAGCTCATTATTTGGTCCCTGCCTATAATTTGTATTATAGGGAGAGAGAGAGACATCAATGGGGAGGGAGGGAGAGAGACTACTATGGGGAGGGAGGAAGAAAGAGACAGCTATGGGGAGGAAGGAAGAAAGAGACAGCTAAAAGTACCATTAAACTCAGCATTTCAACAACACATAAAATGTTTCATTATTGAAAATGAATCATTATTGCATGCAATACACATTCATTATCCATTTTGCTGTAAAATCTGAGTATTTTACTTGTATAATTTTCTCTCAGGGAGATTTAGGCTAAAGGGAAATGTGCAATTCAATTTGAAATAGAAGCATTTTTTTTCAATATTCTTCCATTAGCTAAAATGCTTCTAGTAAACATTATTACTGTTTTTCTGCAGGATACGCACATATGCTGTGAGGGCCTTGTGCGCCGGTATTCAAACAACACATCTTCTCAGAGGGTCAGCAGTAGCTTGTATGATACAAATGATGTCTTCAGAAGCAATACACAACACTGCCAGTTCCCTGAGCATGCATGGTGTTTCAATACTGGTGCACGACCCTCACAGGATCAGCAATATATTTACTAGAAGCATTTTTGCGAATGGAAGTATATTGCAAAAATGCTTCTGTTTAAAATGGAAATGCACCCATTATCAATTTTGACCTTTCTATCCCTTTAATACTTTTAGCTAATTTATCTGTGAGGTTTGTTCACCCCTCTTCTACCTACAGTCTCTGTACTTTATTTTCTTTTTTTTAAGGTGAATTATTAATATTTTTCCATCAACAATCATGATAGGAAAAGTATTCTTTGCCGTAGCAGTGAGAAACAAGGTAGTTTAACTGTTAATATTATTTATATTTAGCTATTTGATAAATATTAGGGGATATGTCATTTTATTTAAATACCGGTTTAGTCAGTGCTAAACCACCTTAAGGGAATAGAAGATGGCAGGTTTACCCCAGTCTCATTCTTCAACTGCACATGTGGAAACAGAGTTCATGCTATATCGGCATGTTCGTTTATGGTAGATCAACAAGGTTTCTTTTGTTCTGGGGGACAGGGAAATCAGTGAAAAGAAAAAGCATAAAATAATATGCTTATTTAACAAAATAAAGCTGCCTTATTTATGCAAAATTCTTTTGAGTTATGAAGGTACATGGTTATGCAGCTTACAATTTGAGTTTACTATCTCTTTAAGGATTAAACTTACAAACTCAAACTTATAAATAAGAATATGGTTTTAGAATGAAAATTGAACATCCGAACTAGGTCTGTATACCAAGTTCTGGTGGCCCAGCCGGAGTGCTCCTGTGCAAAAAAAATGCATCTGATACCATAGCCATAACCCAAATTTCCCTCCATTGAGCAACTAATGGAAGAAACAGGCAAAGTTAGAATAGGCTGATAATGATAAGAAACTCTCATTCACAGGGAATTTTTTTTTTTTTATACTCAAACTATGACTGTGAAGAACAACAGTAGATTATTGGCAGGAACTACAGCTAAAAGTAAATATGAAGTCTGAAGCAAAATATCAACCAGGTATTGAACCAATGGAAACCCTGAGTTCTCATCACGTGGGAAGAAATTGAATAGTTCGCCTTTGGAAACAAGGAACTCTGAAAACATGTGAAAGACCCAATATCCAGAATAGGCTTGACAATTCCCCCTTTTTGGGAATAAAGAAAAGTTTGGAGTAACATATTTAATCTTATAAGATCCAAGATGAGGATACATTTAAAAGAAGGCTATTTTTTATTGAATCTCTCTGAAAATTAGCCTGAAGAAACCTTTCTTGAAGGGAAGCTCAACTTGAAGCCCATTCTGAAAACAGATGTAAAACCACTAATCAAATATTTTTATTTACTGTAAGTACGAGTATCGAAAAAACAGTAAATTAGTTTTAGGAGACAATGTACCTGGGACTTTAAGGATACAGGCTTCTAAGCAGCATGCCCCCTTTCCCTATCTTGTCTATTGTAATTTTTAAATAAAGTTGCGTGGTGACGTCATCAAGTCATTGCGTGTGACGTTACCGGACGTAACGGGAAGCCCCGGCGATGCCTGTCACTATACAGGCCCAATCGCCGGGGTGGGAGTCGATGGGAGCCCCCAGATTGCTTTTAAGGTAGGTTAGTGCTAGCGACGGCTCTGAGCCGTCGTTAGCACTCAAGGGGCATGAAGTCAGAGTAGAATTCACATGTAAACATTAAAATTATGATCAAACATAAACTCTTTGTGTAAAGTTTTTACTTTCCGCAATAATAAAAGTGATGGTAAACTCTCTCCTTTTTAAAATAAGATAAGGAATGCTAGTGATATTTTAGATTGAGTTTAATTCTTCTGTTCTAATGAAGTTGCACTGTAACTTAGTTTTTAATATAAAATAGATATGAAATTTAAATTTTCTGCTCTCCGCCGCCAACTTCAAAAGTAAATTTTTCTGTGAGCAAACAGTTTGAATTGTTGTCCAATCAGAGCTGTAGCTACAACACAAGTGCCATATGGGAAGAGCGCTGACTGGAGAACAGTTCAAACCTTTAGCTCACAGAAAAAAATACTTTTGAAGTGGATGGTAGAGTGTGGGGTATTTTAAATTTGATATCTCTATTAAAAAGTAAGTTATAGCGCATGTTCATCACAAGTGATCAATTAAACTCCATCTACAATATCACTAACATTCTGGATCTGATTTAAAAAAGGGGAGAATTTACCATCACTTTTAAATGGATGTGCTTAGTAAGAAGTTACTGCTGCTTTAAAGGGATAGTCTAGTCAAAATTAAACTTTCATGATTCAGATAGAGCATGCGGTTTTAAGCAACTTTTTAATTTACTCCTATTATCATTTTTTTATCGTTCTCTTGGTATCTTTATTTGAAAAAGCAAGAATGTAAGGAGCCGGCCAATTTTTGGTGTAGCACCTGGGAAGTACTTGCTGATTGGTGTCTAAATGTAGACACCAATCAGCAAGCGCTAACCAGGTTCTGAACCAAAAAAAGGCCGGCTCCTAAGCTTATATTCTTGCTTTTTCAAATAAAGATACCAAGAGAAAGAAGAAAAAATGATAATAGGAGTAAATTAGAAAGTTGCTTAAAATTGCCTGCTCTATTTAAATTACCCCACGCTCTACTGTCCACTTCAAAAGTAAATTTTTCTGTGAGCTAAAGTTTAATTTTGACAAGACTATCATTTAAATACAACAAAAGAGCAGTAAATAGAGCAGTTGAAAGTTCAGCAGACATCAGGCCTGAGCAGAAAGTATATGAACAAATGAGGCGTGTTAATTAAAGGGACACTAAACCCAAAAATTTTCTCTCATGAGTCAGGTACAATATACAATTTTAAACAACATTTCTCCAACATTGGTGTGTCCGGTCCACGGCGTCATCCTTACTTGTGGGATATTCTCTTCCCCAACAGGAAATGGCAAAGAGTCCCAGCAAAGCTGGTCACATGATCCCTCCTAGGCTCCGCCCACCCCAGTCATTCTCTTTGCCGTTGCACAGGCAACATCTCCACGGAGATGGTTAAGAGTTTTTTGGTGTTTAAATGTAGTTTTTATTCTTCTATCAAGTGTTTGTTATTTTAAAATAGTGCTGGTATGTACTATTTACTCTGAAACAGAAAAGGATGAAGATTTCTGTTTGTAAGAGGAAGATGATTTTAGCAGACAGTAACTAAAATCGATTGCTGTTTCCACATAGGACTGTTGAGATGAAGTAACTTCAGTTGGGGGAAACAGTTAGCAGACTTTTCTGCTTAAGGTATGACTAGCCATATTTCTAACAAGACTGTGTAATGCTGGAAGGCTGTCATTTCCCCTCATGGGGACCGGTAAGCCATTTTCTTAGTCAAAAACAAACAGAATAAAGGGCTTATTATGGGCTAAAAAACTGTTAGACATTTTTATGGGCTAAATCGATTGCTTTATTTGTGCATATTATTCAAATTTAGGCTAACTATTGACATTTATAATCTTGGGGAACGTTTATAAAACTGCAGGCACTGTATTGGACACCTTTTTCAGTCAGGGGGCCTTTCTAGTCATAGACTGAGCCTCATTTTCGCGCCATTAATGCGCAGTTGTTTTTTTGAGAGCAGGGCATGCAGATGCATGTGTGAGGATCTAAGAATCTCTGAAAAAGCTTTTAGAAGGCGTCATTTGGTATAGTATTCCCCTCAGGGCTTGGTTGGGTCTTAGCAAAGACTGTATCTGGGACTGTATAGGGGTTAAATTGAAACTATTCGAACGATTCTACCCACCATCCAGGAAAGTCAATTTATGACTACCGTGGATCTAAAGGATGCGTACCTACATATCCCTATCCACAAGGAACATCATCAGTTCCTAAGGTTCGCTTTTCTGGACAAACATTACCAGTTTGTGGCTCTTCCATTCGGATTAGCCACTGCTCCAAGGATTTTCACAAAGGTGCTAGGGTCCCTTCTAGCGGTTCTAAGACCAAGGGGCATTGCAGTAGTACCTTACTTGGACGACATTCTAATACAAGCGTCGTCCCTGTCAAAGGCAAAGGCTCATACAGACATCGTTCTAGCCTTTCTCACATCTCACGGATGGAAGGTGAACAAAGAAAAGAGTTCTCTGTCCCCGTCAACAAGAGTTCCCTTCTTGGGAACAATAATAGATTCCTTAGAAATGAGGATTTTTCTGACAGAGGTCAGAAAATCAAAACTTCTAAGCTCTTGTCAAGTGCTTCATTCTGTTCCTCGTCCTTCCATAGCGCAGTGCATGGAAGTAATAGGATTGATGGTTGCAACAATGGACATAGTTCCTTTTGCATGAATTCATCTAAGACCATTACAACTGTGCATGCTCAAACAGTGGAATGGGGATTATACAGACTTGTCTCCAATGATTCAAGTAGATCAAAAGACCAGAGATTCACTCCGTTGGTGGCTGACCCTGGACCATCTGTCCCAGGGAATGAGCTTCCGCAGGCCAGAGTGGGTCATTGTCACGACCGACGCCAGTCTAGTGGGCTGGGGTGCGGTCTGGGAATCCCTGAAAGCTCAGGGTCTATGGTCTCGGGAAGAGTCTCTTCTCCCGATAAACATTCTGGAACTGAGAGCGATATTCAATGCTCTCAGAGCTTGGCCTCAACTAGCAAAGGCCAAATTCATAAGGTTCCAATCAGACAACATGACGACTGTTGCTTATATCAATCATCAAGGGGGAACAAAGAGTTCCCTGGCGATGAAAGAAGTGACCAAAATAATTCAATGGGCGGAGGATCACTCCTGCCACTTGTCTGCGATCCACATCCCAGGAGTGGAAAATTGGGAAGCGGATTTTCTGAGTCGTCAGACATTTCATCCGGGGGAGTGGGAACTCCATCCGGAAATCTTTGCCCAAATAACTCATTTATGGGGCATTCCAGACATGGATCTGATGGCGTCTCGTCAGAACTTCAAGGTTCCTTGCTACGGGTCCAGATCCAGGGATCCCAGGGCGACCCTAGTAGACGCACTAGTAGCACCTTGGACTTTCAACCTAGCTTACGTATTCCCACCTTTTCCTCTCATTCCCAGGCTGGTAGCCAGGATCAATCAGGAGAGGGCCTCGGTGATCTTGATAGCTCCTGCGTGGCCACGCAGGACTTGGTATGCAGACCTGGTGAATATGTCATCGGCTCCACCATGGAAGCTACCTTTGAGACAGGACCTTCTTGTTCAAGGTCCATTCGAACACCCAAATCTGGTCTCCCTCCAACTGACGGCTTGGAGATTGAACGCTTGATTCTATCAAAGCGTGGGTTTTCAGATTCGGTGATAGATACTCTGGTTCATGACAGAAAACCTGTAACTAGAAAAATTTACCATAAAATATGGAAAAAATATATCTGTTGGTGTGAATCCAAAGGATTCCCATGGAATAAGATAAAAATTCCTAAGATTCTCTCCTTTCTTCAAGAAGGTTTGGAGAAAGGATTATCTGCAAGTTCTCTAAAGGGACAAATCTCTGCTTTATCTGTCTTACTACACAAAAGACTGGCAGCTGTGCCAGATGTTCAAGCATTTGTTCAGGCTCTGGTTAGGATCAAGCCTGTTTACAGACCTTTGACTCCTCCCTGGAGTCTAAATCTAGTTCTTTCAGTTCTTCAAGGGGTTCTGTTTGAACCCTTACATTCCATAGATATTAAGTTACTATCTTGGAAAGTTTTGTTTTTGGTTGCAATTTCTTCTGCTAGAAGAGTTTCAGAGTTATCTGCTCTGCAGTGTTCTCCTCCTTATCTGGTGTTCCATGCAGATAAGGTGGTTTTGCGTACTAAGCCTGGTTTTCTTCCTAAAGTTGTTTCTAACAAAAATATTAACCAGGAGATAGTTGTACCTTCTTTGTGTCCGAATCCAGTTTCAAAGAAGGAACGTTTGTTACACAATTTGGACGTTGTCCGTGCTCTAAAGTTCTATTTAGAGGCTACTAAAGATTTCAGACAAACATCTTCCTTGTTTGTTGTTTATTCTGGTAAAAGGAGAGGTCAAAAAGCGACTTCTACCTCTCTTTCCTTTTGGCTTATAAGCATTATCCGTTTGGCTTATGAGACTGCCGGACGGCAGCCTCCTGAAAGAATCACAGCTCACTCCACTAGGGCTGTGGCTTCCACATGGGCCTTCAAGAACGAGGCTTCTGTTGACCAGATATGTAAGGCAGCGACTTGGTCTTTACTGCACACTTTTGCCAAATTTTACAAATTTGATACTTTTGCTTCTTCGGAGGCTATTTTTGGGAGAAAAGTTTTGCAAACTGTGGTGCCTTCCGTTTAGGTGACCTGATTTGCTCCCTCCCTTCATCCGTGTCCTAAAGCTTTGGTATTGGTTCCCACAAGTAAGGATGACGCCGTGGACCGGACACACCAATGTTGGAGAAAACAGAATTTATGCTTACCTGATAAATTACTTTCTCCAACGGTGTGTCCGGTCCACGGCCCGCCCTGGTTTTTTAATCAGGTCTGATGAATTTTTTTCTCTAACTACAGTCACCACGGTATTATATGGTTTCTCCTATATATATTTCCTCCTGTCCGTCGGTCGAATGACTGGGGTGGGCGGAGCCTAGGAGGGATCATGTGACCAGCTTTGCTGGGACTCTTTGCCATTTCCTGTTGGGGAAGAGAATATCCCACAAGTAAGGATGACGCCGTGGACCGGACACACCGTTGGAGAAAGTAATTTATCAGGTAAGCATAAATTCTGTTTCCAATTTACTTCTGTAATCTAATATGCTTCATTATTTAGATATTCTTTGTTTGCTGTGTAGACCGAACCATAGCTTGCCGGAGTGCGCAAAAACTGAATGCTTTATGTAATAAAAAGTGCTTTAAACTAAAATAAAAGTACATATTGCACAAAAAAGTCTCCTAAATTACTAGACTAAAATGTGTTTGGGTATGATAATTGTAAAAAATGTCCTATTAGGGTGTACCTTGACAATGCTGTACCTACTAATAGCCTGTGGGCTATGGGAGTGCATGAGTGTTCTCTTCTGTTTTATCAGCTGCAGAAAAAAAAGCTTCCAGTAGAGAGTCCATCCAGAGGAGTGCAATGACAACCCAACAGGAGGAGGCTTATGGACAGGTCCCTGTAACACCTGTGGCAGACTTGTGACTAAATCCCATAAGCGTCACTCCATATACACCTTCATCCAAATGTCAGCTGTCTGAGGGGATAACGGGTCTCACATAGGTCTAAGAACCCCTTTCAACAAAGAATCAGGAGCACCTCAATTATTCAATTTCCTCCTGGGAGGTGAGAGTGACTAAAAGCTTTTGTAATATTTGGATATCTTTACCTCTTCCTAGTGACCAGAAGTTGAATCCCACAGGTAATGGCTCGTAAACTCTCATCACCTTATTAAAGAAAAATAGTAAAGAGGACCTGTTCATATGTTTTAACCCTGTGCTATCCCCAATACACACAACTACTTTTAGTGAACTTTGTTTTAGCAGATACATGGTGTAAAAATACAGAACGTGTGCAGTAATACATGCAAGCAATGCTTAAATAAATAATTCTTATTCTTTATTTATATAGCGCTGGGTAAAAATAATAGAAAGTACAACAATGATACAATATTTTTAAGATACAGGACATCATTTATCAAACAAATACAGGAGGAATTGAGATCCCTGTTCCTGTGGGAACTTACATGAATAAAATCTATAGGTTTTAGTAGAGTAAGAAGCCCTTTCTTAGTAACTGTAGCTGAACTGTATTTTATTTAAGATCTTTGAGGGCTTTGCAGAAATGTATGATTATTTCTGATATTTGTAAATTCAGCCAGAGAAATACCATCATTGTATATGAGTTTACACCCATTGTGCACGGGTATTGCAGAATCTGTTCAGCGCTGCGGAATCTGTTGGCGCTCTACAAATAACCGATAATAATAATTGCAGGAGTTAAATAGGGAGAATGCAACACAAGGAGTAATTAAAGAATGCCCAACAGCAGTGTACATCAACATCTGGATTTATTTCTTGAAATTAATGGAATTTGAGCTAGGTCAATTGGGAAAAGCCTAGTGTCTAGCTAACATACAAAGCACTTATACTTATTTACATGTTTTATATGGTTATATCTGTGTTTCTGCACTTTATTTTCAAGGTTCGAAAAAACATTCTAGGCAAAATGCAAGAGGAAGCAAAAGCCCCTTTATCAAAGCTTCATAGTTCCTTGTCAGGAAAGGTAAGTCATTTTAAAGTTAGTTATAGTGTTAGATATCCCAACATTTCATTATGGAGATTATTCTTGTAGTGGTACCAAAATTGCAAAAGTATAACAAAATTTAGAGTCTAAAATTAACAAACCCATGAATCAATAATAGCAAAAGTAATGGCTATAATTTAAAAAAAAATGAATATGAGACCCAGTGTAAGTAGAAACCAAGATATCTTTAGACTGATACTAGGAAGGAAAAGTGTTAATAGGCGTTTTGGATATGAAGATAATATATGCTGTCTTAGGTGAGTACGTCTTTTGAGTTTTTTGAAGTGTGGCTATAAATTCTAAACTGGGTGTTTTATATGATGACAAGACACAAGCTTGTAAAGAAGATTAGGGTTTTTATGAAGGCCTATTTTAAAATCTTGGTACAGTTGTATGCTGTTCGGCAGTACATATTTTTTTTTTAGAGTTAAGAACATTATTGTTAATACTAAATATACTTATCCACAAATTTTCAACATAATTTTTGCTGGATATAAGTGTCTATAGTTAGCATTACAATGTTTCAACATTTTTCCCAATAATGAGAACACAGTGCAAAGTCATCTGTCTTGTTCACTGATGTGATCCCCAAACTACTGGTTGCTCTTATCAACCAATATTTCCTGACACAAGCTGGACAAATTGTGATGATTTCCACTTCCGGTTGTTCTGCTTATGGGTACAAAGCACATCAGGCAGCTTTCATTGTTAACAGTCCCTTATATTGGAGTATTTGGATAAAAGTCAAGCTTTAATGTGCCTTTCTGTATTTTCTTCCACAACTGTGCAATAGTGATGGGGTATATTTGAAAGTCCTGGAACATCCAGAAGGTGAAGTCCTCATGATCAGTTTAGCTAATATAAGATTTATAACACGGGTTAGGGTAGATGAGTCTGGATTTGATTTAAATTATATGTTAAAGTTAGAGAATGCTTAAAGTGATGGTAAACTGTACCATAACTGACTGCTGCCAAAAGTTTCATTTTGTTAGTGTATAATCAAACAACATCAAAATTAAAACATATATATATATATATATATATTTTTTTTTTAATTATTACTATTTAATAATTTTCCTGCTGTCAATCAGTGTTGTTACTCCTCCCCCTCCATGGATCTCTCAAGCACTGTAGTGATGTGAGAGCAGTCCCACCTGCTCCAGACTTCACTTTTTGTAGGGCTGCTCCCATCTGCTTTACTCATTAGCATATGCGCCCCTTATGATTAGCGCATGCACAATAGTTACAGAAGTCGCACATCATTAAAATAAATAGAATTGTGAGATTCTTAAGTTTGTGTGATGATTGTAGCAGCAATAAAGATTATTATAATAATAATTATTAATAGTAAAGAAATATTTCCAATTACTTTTGTCCATGTTAAAAAAAAAATATATATTTATTTTTTAAAGAAACTTAATTCATTTTAGTTACATAAAAATTTGCAGCAAATATGTTCCTGCCTCGTTAGTGAATCGTACGACAAGCTTTGGATTGGCCGGTAATGCTGTTTGTCACAAAAAAAAGACTGCAAGAAGGGGGGCTGGATGTGTAGCGCAACTATCAATCACAAAGATTGTTGACGAAAATACTATCCGAGTTAAGTAACAATAATAAAAAAAAAAGCTATTAGATTAATTTGGAGTAGCTCTACATATTAGGAGGAAATTGTTCCTGTGAGTTTACCATCACTTTAAGGGTTATAGTATTTTGTGTGCTATTGCCTGGTTTTTATATATAAGACAAATGCCAGTGTGAGTCAAAGGTAACAAGCTTGGTTAGCATATGTAAAAAAGAGTGAAGAATTTAAGATAACAGGTGAGGGAAGAGTTAACATTGGATGTTTGGTGGCAATAGTTATATACATTTTAACATGCTTAATATATGATAATAGGAAAAGAGCCATTAAACCAGAAAAATATGTCAGTAGCACTATTGTGGACCAGTACAGTATATTATATTGTGTTTAATCATTGTTCATTATTTTGTTTCTAGAGTATAGAAGAATTCATCTCAAGCTTGGAATCAGCAGCTGACGTGTGTGGTATTTTAGTGAAAAAAGGAGATAAGAAGAAAGAAAGGTTAGATTTTTTTTATGTATTTTTTTTTATTTACAAATAGTTTTTAAATATATTTCTTTCCTAAGATATGGTGAGTCCACGGAATCATCAGCAGGAGGAAGCAAAGAGCACCACAGCAAAGCTGCTATATATGTCACATCCCTTACCCATAACCCCAGTCATTCTCTTTGCCTCTGTTCATGGAGGAGGTGAAGTTTTTGGTGTTTTTGAAGAAAATTGAACTTCAATCAAGATTTTTTTAAATATATTTATTTCCTATGATATGGTGAGTCCACAGAATCATCAGCAGGAGGAGGCAAAGAGCACCACAGCAAAGCTGCTATATATGTCACTTCCCTTACCCATAACCCCCAGTCATTCTCTTTGCCTCTGTTCATGGAGGAGGTGAAGTTTTTGGTGTTTTTGAAGAAAATTGAACTTCAATCAAGATTTTATTATTTTAAAGCAGAGTAGGTTTGCTCTGATCTTTCCTGGGGTCTAGCCTTAGTCCACGTCAGTCTCTTCAGTAGGGCAGTAGTGGCTTTTAAGCAATTGGGAACTTGTGGGGTATAATCCGCACTGCGCTTTCCCAAATCAGTTTTGCTGCCCTAATTTGAAAGCCTACATAAGCTTACTTAGTCTTTTCCATTTCCACAGGTCTATGCAAGGTTAGGTACCCTCTCAAACCAGGCGAGCTGTCCTGCTGCCGGACAGATGAACATTAAGGTAAGTGCCATTAATATTATTATTTTTAAGGAAAAATCTGGCACTTTAAGGCTGCATGGGGACGTTATTTGCATATTAACTCTATATAGGGTTAATTCAGAGGCAGTTATGCAGGCACTGCGGACGAGAGGAGTTTTTTACTGGGGCTCAGTTTTATGTGTTTTATCTTCGGTTTAGCTCTTGGCTAAGACCGTTTTGTGTGGACCGCCCCTGTTGAGGAGGTAGTTCAGGTTTAGGAGGCGGTATATTGTTGCACAGTCTTCTCACTCCCTGTAAGTCCGGAGTTGAGATGTGCGTGTTGTTATAACAGCTCTGCTTTATTAAAAAAAAAAAGAAAAGAAATAAAAAGTCTGATGTCTATCGTAGTCAACCCTAAGAAGTCTAGTAAGCAGAACCAGTACTTTGATGATCCCTCCATGGTGGAGGTATTTCCTGTACCTGACCGTGCTACTGAGATAGTTGCACGGGAGTGGGAGAGACCTGGAATTCCTTTTTCTCCTTCTCCAATTTTTAAGAAAATGTTTCCTTTCTCCAACATAGGTGTGTCCGGTCCACGGCGTCATCCTTACTTGTGGGATATTCTCCTCCCCAACAGGAAATGGCAAAGAGCCCAGCAAAGCTGGTCACATGATCCCTCCTAGGCTCCGCCTTCCCCAGTCATTCTCTTTGCCGTTGTACAGGCAACATCTGCACGGAGATGGCTTAGAGTTTTTTAGTGTTTAACTGTAGTTTTTATTATTCAATCAAGAGTTTGTTATTTTAAAATAGTGCTGGTATGTACTATTTACTCTGAAACAGAAAAGAGATGAAGATTTCTGTTTGTAAGAGGAAAATGATTTTAGCAACCGTTACTAAAATCGATGGCTGTTTCCACACAGGACTGTTGAGAGGAATTAACTTCAGTTGGGGGAACAGTGAGCAGACTTTTGCTGCTTGAGGTATGACACATTCTAACAAGACGATGTAATGCTGGAAGCTGTCATTTTCCCTATGGGATCCGGTAAGCCATTTTTATTACAGAAAGAAAAAAAGGGCTTCACAAGGGCTTTTAAGACTGTAGACATTTTCTGGGCTAAATCGATTTATATATAAGCATATTTTATACTCCATAGCCTTGAGGAATTATTTTAATCTTGGAAATTATGTAAAATAACCGGCAGGCACTGTATTGGACACCTTATTCTCTAGGGGCTTTCCCTAATCATAGGCAGAGTCTCATTTTCGCGCCTCTATTGCGCACTTGTTTTTGGGAAGCATGACATGCAGATGCATGTGTGAGGAGCTCTGATACATAGAAAAGACTTTCTGAAGGCGTCATTTGGTATCGTATTCCCCTTTG
This sequence comes from Bombina bombina, assembly GCF_027579735.1. Lineage (NCBI taxonomy): Eukaryota > Metazoa > Chordata > Amphibia > Anura > Bombinatoridae > Bombina > Bombina bombina. Next base: position 580,492,001 of record NC_069502.1, read on the forward strand.
GGCTTGGTTGGGTCTCAGCAAAGCAGATACCAGGGACTGTAAAGGGGTTAAATATAAAAACGGCTCCGGTTCCGTTATTTTAAGGGTTAAAGCTTCCAAATTTGGTGTGCAATACTTTTAAGGCTTTAAGACACTGTGGTGAAATTTTGGTGAATTTTGAACAATTCCTTCATACTTTTTCGCAATTGCTTAAAAAGATGTTTGTTCAGCAAGGTTACCTTCTACAACCAATTTCATGCATTGTTCCTGTCACTACAGCAGCGTGTTTCTGGTTCGATGAACTAGAAAAGGCGCTCAATAATAATTCTTCTTATGAGGAGATTATGGACAGAATTCATGCTCTCAAATTGGCTAATTCTTTCACCCTAGACGCCACTTTGCAATTGGCTAGGTTAGCGGCGAAAAATTCTGGTTTTGCTATTGTGGCGCGCAGAGCGCTTTGGCTAAAATCTTGGTCAGCGGATGCGTCTTCCAAGAACAAATTGCTTAACATTCCTTTCAAGGGGAAAACGCTGTTTGGTCCTGACTTGAAAGAGATTATTTCTGATATCACTGGGGGCAAGGGCCACGCCCTTCCTCAGGATAAGTCTTTCAAGACCAAAAATAAACCTAATTTTCGTCCCTTTCGCAGAAACGGACCAGCCCCAAGTGCTACGTCCTCTAAGCAAGAGGGTAATACTTCTCAAGCCAAGCCAGCCTGGAGGCCAATGCAAGGCTGGAACAAAGGAAAGCAGGCCAAGAAACCTGCCACTGCTACCAAGACAGCATGAGATGTTGGCCCCCGATCCGGGACCGGATCTGGTGGGGGGCAGACTCTCTCTCTTCGCTCAGGCTTGGGCAAGAGATGTTCTGGATCCTTGGGCGCTAGAAATAGTCTCCCAAGGTTATCTTCTGGAATTCAAGGGGCTTCCCCCAAGGGGGAGGTTCCACAGGTCTCAATTGTCTTCAGACCACATAAAAAGACAGGCATTCTTACATTGTGTAGAAGACCTGTTAAAAATGGGAGTGATTCATCCTGTTCCATTAGGAGAACAAGGGATGGGGTTCTACTCCAATCTGTTCGTAGTTCCCAAAAAAGAGGGAACATTCAGACCAATCTTAGATCTCAAGATCCTAAACAAGTTTCTCAAGGTTCCATCGTTCAAAATGGAAACCATTCGAACAATTCTTCCTTCCATCCAGGAAGGTCAATTCATGACCACGGTGGATTTAAAGGACACGTATCTACATATTCCTATCCACAAGGAACATCATCGGTTCCTAAGGTTCGCATTCCTGGACAAGCATTACCAGTTTGTGGCACTTCCGTTCGGATTAGCCACTGCTCCAAGAATTTTCACAAAGGTACTAGGGTCCCTTCTAGCGGTGCTAAGACCAAGGGGCATTGCAGTAGTACCTTACTTGGACGACATTCTGATTCAAGCGTCGTCCCTTCCTCAAGCAAAGGCCCACACGGACATTGTCCTGGCCTTTCTCAGATCTCACGGGTGGAAAGTGAACGTAGAAAAAAGTTCTCTATCTCCGTCAACAAGGGTTCCCTTCTTGGGAACAATAATAGACTCTTTAGAAATGAGGATTTTTCTGACAGAGGCCAGAAAATCAAAACTTCTAAACTCTTGTCAAATACTTCATTCTGTTCCTCTTCCTTCCATAGCGCAGTGCATGGAAGTAATAGGTTTGATGGTAGCGGCAATGGACATAGTTCCTTTTGCGCGAATTCATCTAAGACCAGACCAGAGATTCACTCAGTTGGTGGCTGTCCCTGGACAACCTGTCACAGGGGATGAGCTTCCGCAGACCAGAGTGGGTCATTGTCACGACCGACGCCAGTCTAGTGGGCTGGGGCGCGGTCTGGGGACCCCTGAAAGCGCAGGGTCTTTGGTCTCGGGAAGAATCTACTCTCCCGATAAATATTCTGGAACTGAGAGCGATTTTCAATGCTCTCAAGGCTTGGCCTCAGCTAGCAAAGACCAAGTTCATACGGTTTCAATCAGACAACATGACGACTGTTGCGTACATCAACCATCAGGGGGGAACAAGGAGTTCCCTGGCGATGGAAGAAGTGACCAAAATCATTCAATGGGCGGAGACTCACTCCTGCCACTTGTCTGCAATCCACATTCCAGGAGTGGAAAACTGGGAAGCGGATTTTCTGAGTCGTCAGACATTTCATCCGGGGGAGTGGGAACTCCATCCGGACATCTTTGCCCAAATCACTCAACTGTGGGGCATTCCAGACATGGATCTGATGGCCTCTCGTCAGAACTTCAAGGTTCCTTGCTACGGGTCCAGATCCAGGGATCCCAAGGCGACTCTAGTAGATGCACTAGTAGCACCTTGGACCTTCAAACTAGCTTATGCATTCCCGCCGTTTCCTCTCATCCCCAGGCTGGTAGCCAGGATCAATCAGGAGAGGGCGTCGGTGATCTTGATAGCTCCTGCGTGGCCACGCAGGACTTGGTATGCAGACCTGGTGAATATGTCATCGGCTCCACCATGGAAGCTACCTTTGAGACGAGACCTTCTTGTTCAAGGTCCGTTCGAACATCCGAATCTGGTCTCACTCCAACTGACTGCTTGGAGATTGAACGCTTGATCTTATCAAAGCGAGGGTTCTCAGATTCTGTCATTGATACTCTTGTTCAGGCCAGAAAGCCTGTAACTAGAAAAATCTACCACAAAATATGGAAAAAATATATCTATTGGTGTGAATCTACAGGATTCCCTTGGGACAAGATAAAAATTCCTAAGATTCTATCCTTTCTTCAAGAGGGTTTGGAGAAAGGATTATCTGCAAGTTCTTTGAAAGGACAGATTTCTGCCTTGTCTGTGTTACTTCACAAAAAGCTGGCAGCTGTGCCAGATGTTCAAGCCTTTGTTCAGGCTCTGGTTAGAATCAAGCCTGTTTACAAACCTTTGACTCCTCCTTGGAGTCTCAATTTAGTTCTTTCAGTTCTTCAGGGGGTTCCGTTTGAACCCTTACATTCCGTTGATATTAAGTTATTATCTTGGAAAGTTTTGTTTTTGGTTGCAATTTCTTCTGCTAGAAGAGTTTCAGAATTATCTGCTCTGCAGTGTTCTCCTCCTTATCTGGTGTTCCATGCAGATAAGGTGGTTCTGCGTACTAAACCTGGTTTTCTTCCGAAAGTTGTTTCTAACAAAAACATTAACCAGGAGATAGTCGTGCCTTCTTTGTGTCCGAATCCAGTTTCAAAGAAGGAACGTTTGTTGCACAATTTGGATGTAGTTCGTGCTCTAAAATTCTACTTAGATGCTACAAAGGATTTTAGACAAACATCTTCCTTGTTTGTTGTTTATTCTGGTAAAAGGAGAGGTCAAAAAGCAACTTCTACCTCTCTCTCTTTTTGGATTAAAAGCATCATCAGATTGGCTTACGAGACTGCCGGACGGCAGCCTCCTGAAAGAATCACAGCTCATTCCACTAGGGCTGTGGCTTCCACATGGGCCTTCAAGAACGAGGCTTCTGTTGATCAGATATGTAAGGCAGCGACTTGGTCTTCACTGCACACTTTTACTAAATTTTACAAGTTTGATACTTTTGCTTCTTCTGAGGCTATTTTTGGGAGAAAGGTTTTGCAAGCCGTGGTGCCTTCCATCTAGGTGACCTGATTTGCTCCCTCCCTTCATCCGTGTCCTAAAGCTTTGGTATTGGTTCCCACAAGTAAGGATGACGCCGTGGACCGGACACACCTATGTTGGAGAAAACAGAATTTATGTTTACCTGATAAATTACTTTCTCCAACGGTGTGTCCGGTCCACGGCCCGCCCTGGTTTTTTAATCAGGTCTGATAATTTATTTTCTTTAACTACAGTCACCACGGTATCATATGGTTTCTCCTATGCAAATATTCCTCCTTTACGTCGGTCGAATGACTGGGGAAGGCGGAGCCTAGGAGGGATCATGTGACCAGCTTTGCTGGGCTCTTTGCCATTTCCTGTTGGGGAGGAGAATATCCCACAAGTAAGGATGACGCCGTGGACCGGACACACCGTTGGAGAAAGTAATTTATCAGGTAAACATAAATTCTGTTTTTGCTGACTCCATTAAAGATTCATGGCAGACGGTCCCTATGGTTGAAAGGGATATCTCCACCTTGGCTAAGAGGACTACTATTTCCATAGAGGGTAGTTGTTCTTTTAAGGATCCTATGAAAAGTAAATTTATGTTCACCAGGGTCTCCAATGGCAGCCTGCAGTGTGTATTGCCACTGTCACTAGTGCAGCAGCCTACTGGTTTAATGCCTTGCCTGATTCTATTCAGACAGATGCTCTTCTTGAGGAGATCCAGGACAGGATTAAGGCTCTTAAATTAGCCAATTCCTTTATTACGGATGTTTCCTTACAGGTCATTAAGCTGGGAGTAAAGATTTCTGTTTTGCGGGTCTTGCCCGCAGAGCCTTATGTTTGAAGTCCTGGTCTGCAGGTGTTAAATCTAAGTCTAAGCTTTTAGCAATCTCTTACAAGGGTAAGACCTTGTTTGCTGGCTTAACTGAAATAATTTCAGATATCACAGGAGGGAAGGGATCTTTTCTCCCTCAGAATAAAACGAATAAGCAGAAAGGGCATCAGAGTAATTTTCATTCCTTTCGTAACTTTTGCGGAAAACCCTCCTTTTCCTCCTCCAAGTAAGAACAATCTAAATCTTCGTGGAAGCCTAGTCAGTCTTGGAATAAGGGGCAGCTAACTCCAAGTCAGCATGAAGGGTTGGCCCCCGATCCGGGAGCAGATCCAGTAGGGGGCAGACTCTATTTGTTCAAGCCTGGATGCAAGATGTTCTGGACCCCTGGGCGGTGGACATCATATCCCAGGGGTACAAAATAGAATTCAAGACTTTCCCTTTCAGAGGCAGGTTTCTTCTCTCAAGATTATCTGTAGACCAGATAAAAAGAGAGGCGTTCTTAAATTGTGTCACGGACTTTTTGTAGTTCTCAAAAAAGAGGGAACTTTCAGACCAATTTTAGACCTAAAGTGTCTAAACAAGTTCCTCAGAGTACCGTCCATCAAAATGGAGACTGTACTTCAATTCTCCCTTTGGTCCAAGAGGGTCAGTTCATGACAACCATAGACCTAAAGGATATGTATATTCATGTTCCCATTTATTGGGATCATCACTAGTTTCTGAGATTTGCCTTCTTGGACAATCACTTTCAGTTTGTGGCTCTTCCATTCGGCCTTGCCACAGGTCCCGGAATTTTTTCTAAGGTTCTGGGGGCTCTATTGGCAGTAATGCAGTCTTGGGGTATTGCAGTGGCGCCATTTCTGGATGACATTCTGGTTCAGGTGCCGTCTTTTCAACAAGCAAAATCTCATAACGAGTTCTTGTTGTCTTTTTTTCGCTCCCACGGATGGAAGGTGAATCTGGGAAAAAATTATTTGATTCCAACTACAAGAGTAGTTTTCTTGGGGACTATAATAGACTCCCTATCTATGAATATATTTCTGACAGAGGTCAGAAAGACAAAGATCTTCGACTTTATGCATGCTCAGACAATGGAACGTGGACTATGCGAATCTGTCTCCGCGAATAGATCTGGATCAGGTGACGAGAGTCTCTTCTGTGGTGGTTGTCTCAGGAACACCTCTCCCAGGGAACTTGCTTTCACAGGCCTTCTTGGGTGATTGTGACCACGGATGCCAGTCTGATGGGTTGGTGATAAGTCTGTGGCTCTTTGAAGGCTCAGGGTCTATGGATTCGGGAGGAGTCAGATCTCCCCATAAACATTCTAGAGCTGAGAGCAATCTTCAGTGCTCTACTGGCCTGGCCTCAGTTAGCTTTAGCCCGGTTTATAAGGTTCCAGTTGGACAACATAACATTGGTGGCTTTCATCAACCACCAGCGAGGAACTTTGAGTTCCTTGGCCATGTCAGAGGTAACCAAAATTATTCAGTGGGGGAAGACCCACAACTGCTGTCTATCTGTGATTCACATTCCAGGAGTGGACAATTGGGAAGCTGATTTTCTAAGCAGACAGACTTTTCATCCCGGTGAGTTTGAACTCCATCTGGAGGTGTTTTCCAGTTTGATCCTCAAATGGGGCAGCCGGAGCTGGATCTCATGGCTTTTCGGCAGATTGCCAAGCTTCTGAGGTACGGTTCAAGGTCGAGGGATCCTCGGGCTGTCCTGATAGATGCTCTGGCGGTCCCTTGGATTTTCAGTCTAGCATACCTGTTTCCGCTGTTCGCTCTCCTTCCAAAGGTCATAGCTCGGATCAAGCAGGAGAGGGCGTCGGTAATTCTCATAGCACCGGCGTGGCCTCGCAGGATCTGGTATGCAGACCTAGTGGAAATGTCATCTCTTCCACCTTGGAGACTACCTCTCAGGAAGGACCTTCTAATTCAGGGTCCTTTCCTTCATCCAAATCTTGTTTCTCCGAAGCTGACTGCTTGGAGATTGAACGCTTAATTTTATCTAAGCGTGGGTTTTCAGAGTCGGTTATTGTGACCTTGATCCAGGTTCGCAAGCCTGTGACAAGGAAGATTTACCATAAGATATGGCGTAAATATTTGTATTGATGTGAATCTAGAGGTTACTCTTGGAGTAGAGTCAGGATTCCTAGGATTTTGTCCTTTCTCCAGGAGGGTCTGGAGAAGGGTTTGTCAGCTAGTACTCTGAAGGGTCAGATTTCTGTGTTGTCTATTTTGTTGCATAAGCGTTTGGCGCATGCGCCAGATGTGATATCTTTTTGTCAGGCTTTGGTCAGAATCAGGCCTGTGTTTTAACCTGTTTCTCCTCCCTTGAGTCTTAACCTTGTTCTTAAGATTTTTCAGCGGGCTCCGTTTGAGCCTATGCATTCCTTAGATATTAAATTGTTAGTTTGGAAGGTTTTGTTTCTTGTTGCTATTTCTTCTGCTCGAAGAGTTTCAGAACTCTCGGCTCTGCAGTATGATTCTCCTTATTTTATTTTTCATTCGGATAGGGTGGTTCTGCGTACTAGATTAGGTTTCTTGCCTAAGGTTGTTTTGAACAGGAATATTAATCAGGAGATCGTTGTCCCTTGCTTGTGTCCTAATCCTTCTTCTCATAAGGAGCGTTTGTTGCACAACCTAGATGTTGTACGTGCGTTGAAATTCTATCTACAAGCTTAAGGACTTTCGTCAGTCTTCTGCTTTGTTTGTTTTTCTAGAAAACACAAGGTTACTTCTCTTTCTTTTTGGCTGAAGAGTATTATTCGTTTGGTCTATGACACTGCTGGACAGCAACCTCCTGAGAGAATCACAGCTCATTCCTCAAGGGCTGTTTCTTCTTCCTGGGCTTTCAAAAGTGAGGCTTCTGTGCAACAGATTTGGAAGGCTGCAACTTGGTCTTCTTTACATACTTTTTCCAAATGCTATAAATTTGATACTTTTGCTTCGGCTGAGGCTTCTTTTGAGGGAAAGGTTCTTCAAGCAGTGGTACCTTCTGTTTAGGTTACCTGTCTTGTCCCTCCCTTATCATCTGTGTCCTCTAGCTTGGGTATTGGTTCCCACTAGTAATTTATGATTCCGTGGACTCACCATATCTTAGGAAAGAAAACATAATTTATACTTACCTGATAAATGCATTTATTTCCGGATATGGTGAGTCTATGGCCCACCCTTTATTTTAAGACAGTTATTTTTAACTAAAACTTCAGGCACCTCTACACCTTTGTGTCAGCTTCTTTTTTCATTTCCCTTCAGCTGAATGACTGGGGGTTATGGGTAAGTGAAGTGACATATATAGTCGTTTTGCTGTGGTGCTCTTTGCCTCCTCCTGCTGGTCAGGAGTGATATTCCCACTAGTAATTGATGATTTTGTGGACTCACCATATCCGGAAATAAATACATTTATCAGGTAAGTATAAATTATGTTTTTTATGTCATGTCCCTTTAAGCTTTCAGATGTTCAAAATAAGACCATTTACTTCACCTAGTTAAAGTGAATGTACATTTGAATGAATAAGTGCCCATTTTTTAAAAATACTATTAAAAATAGGGGCACCTTTTTCTTTAGGAAAACCAGACCGGCGATCCTCTGCCCGCAGCTGCTCTGTACTTAGCACTGCAATGACGAAACCGGCTTCCTCCAATCATTACGAGCACCCCAAGGCGTCCAGTTCGTGAGGCCACGCAATGATTGGAGGAAGACAGTTTTGTCATAGATTATCTAAGTACAGCAGGAGAAGCAGGTGGAAGATTGCCGGTCTGGTTTTTCTTAAAGGACCAGTAAATATAGTAGATTTGCATAATCAACAAATGCATGATAACAAGACAATGCAATAGCACTTAGTCTGAACTTCAAATGAGAAGTATTTTTTATTCTGACAATTTTCAAAGTTATGTCTATTTTCACTCCTCCTGTACCATGTGACAGCCATCAGCCAATCACAAATGCATATACTTATATTCTGTGAATTCTTGCACATGCTCAGTAGGAGCTGGTAACTCCAAAAAGTGTAAATATAAAACGACCGTGCACATTTTCTTAATGGAATAGGAAAGTTGTTAAAATTGCATGTTTTATCTAAATCATGAAAGTTTAATTTTGACTCGAGTGTCCCTTTAAGAAAAAGGTATTTTTAAAAAACAAAAAAAAAAAAAAAATGCTTCAATGTAAATTTTAATGAATGAAAGTGTCGCTGTTTTTAATAGTATTTTTAAAAACCGGGCACTTATTCAGTTAAATTTACGTTCACTTTAAATTTAGGGTGAAAATGTTCTCGCTAATAAAAAATATTTTTGCTTTATAATTTAGGTATACAAGGGTTATAAATTTACAACACATTTTGTTGTAGGTACAGGCCCAGGAGATTTACATTTCTGTGTTTTTCTCAGTCAGGGATGCTGTATTATTATTTTTTTTTTAAACTGACTTTATTGTAAAAACGTGCGTAATACAATATGGGAGACGCAGCTCCTTCAAATGAGGGATGCTGTATCATAATATGTCAGTGACCAAAGAATTACTCAAATTACTTTATTATTATTTGAGGGTTAAATACAATGTTAAAATAATGTGAGAAATAAGGTTGTTGTTGTTTTATATTCTTGCAGTTGGTATTGCATTTGTGTTAATGTAATTGTCTTGGTTAAACATATAATAAAAAGTTATTTGAAGCAAATAAGGCTTGTTTATTTCCTGTTCCTTTAAGAATGAAATCTATTACATATAATTGTTCCTAACGCTTTATTTATATGTTCAGACAGATTTTGTTCCAGCATCGTCAAGCTCTTATAGAGCAAGTGAAAACCACGGAAGACCCAGCACTTGTATTACATCTGACATCAGTTTTGCTGTTTCAGTTGAATACACACTGTATGCTTCATGCTCCAGGAAGATGTGTCCCACAGATTATTACTTTCCTCAGCACAAAGATCCCTGAGGTATTGTGCAAACAAGTTTCTTGTTAAAGGCATAGGCAATAAAATAAATCTTACCAACAGCAATTTTTGCACATAGAGCTAATATGTTACACACCTTTCGCTAAATCTTAGTAATAAAAGCCTATAATTCATTAGACACACGATGGTCTACCATTAGACTATAGTTTATACAAGAAAGCATAATAAAATCTTATTCTGTTTTTTGTTTATATTTACCATTCATATTCTTATTTTTAAAAGGTGACTCATTTCTTTAAATTGTAGCTTAATCATGCTGGAAACCGATTACAACTATTTGACAGTCATTAGTTCTAAAAGGCTTTTTGTTCAAGTAAATAGCAATTACAAACCACATATTTCTAGTAGATTTGTAATTGGATACAACAATGGGAAAACAGATTTTAGGTTCAATTAAAGGTAATTAAGCTGTTAATGTTTTGTTCTGATCCGGTATTATCAATAAAGAATTTTGAATAGAAAGTTTCACTATAGCATGTAGCTGTTTTGTGTCCTGCTAAAGTATATCAATGAGTATTACTATTATCTTTATTTTTAATACTCCAACTGATTCAGCAGTACTATTTAATTCCCTCTTTATGGAACATAAGGGCAGAGTTAGATTTTAAATTATATAAGTATGATTTGTATACTTAAGATATTTTGTGCAAAACTATTCATTTGAATAAGGTAGCTAGTGTTTACATTTGTCACTGCTTGTTAATGTGCATGTTCAGAGATTTAAATGTATTTTTTTGTTTACATATATATATATTTTTTTTAGGAACAGCATAGACTTCTTGTCCAGTACCAGAGCCTTGTAGTAAAACAGTTAGTAGGGCAGACAAAACAAAAAGCTGATGAAGATAGAGACACAATGGCAGACTCAGCAGTAGAAACCGAAAAGGATCCTGATATTATTCGAAAGGAGCTTCACGAGCTATCAGCGACTATCAAAGATCTTGTACTCCGACCTAGAAAATCCTCAGTCACAGAAGAGTAAAGTTTTTATACTAGGGACTCTCTTGCTCTTTGTTTAATTCTTTTTTTTTTAACTGAAAACTCAATTTTCTTAAAATAAAATACGTTTTTGTTAATTTCTTTTAACAGAAGCTGTTGTATAATTAAAAACTGCACATTTATACACCAATTACAGAAAAACAATTTATAATAAAAAATACATTCAATAATAGCTTTCATTTATGTAGTTCTGATAAGCATAAATTGACTATACCATTATTTCCATAATTCTATTATGTATGTTAAAATAAAGAGCAAGTGTAAGCCTCCTCATCTTGTTTTCATGTAGTGTTTTCTGAATTATTTCAGTTTGAAAATAGAACATTTGAAAGCTTTCTCTCATTTTCTAAGGGCTAGATTATGAGTGGAGCGCTGTTTAAAATACCGCAAATTTAGTTTTCGCAAATTTGCAGTAATTTACGCTCCCCATATTTTCTATGGACGGCTTTGAGCAGCAATGTCCACTCTTCTTATTACAAGCTGAAAGTAAATGTGATTTGCTCAAACGTAATCACATTTAACATTCAAACTTTTTATACAACCTGAAAGGTTGCATAAAGAGTTTGGCTGGAGAAAACCGTTGCACTAATCCTGTAAATCCCTAAACCTCCACAGCAACTCTCTAAACTGCAACAACCCCCATCGCAAAATAACCACTAACATTTAAACCCCATAACTAGCTAACCTAACCTAACACCTCCTAAGTTACCCCAAAAAAACTAACCTTACCTGAAAATAAAACTTTGCGGTGGGGTATGTGGCGGTTTAGGGTTTATTAGAGTAGATGGCTTATGGCGATTAGGGTTTGCATGCGAGTATGGGTGTTACGTTACGCATAGGGGAGTACTCTTACGCGGTGGTGATATTCTAACTTTGGTTCTTTGTGCGCTACCAGACGTGTGCAAAGAGCAGAAGTTGAGCGGAGTTAGAGTGGGAGTGGTAATTTCCGCTCCACTATTAATTTAGCCCTTAATGTGATAATTATTTTCTATTATAGTGATTTATATTTATTGTACTTTTTTTAAAGCTCTCAAAGCAGTTGTTATATGATTAACTTAAAGGGACAGTCTACCATAGAATTGTTATTGTTTTAAAAGATAGATAATCCCTTTATTACCCATTCCCCAGTTTTGCAAAACCAACACAGTTATATTAATATACTTTTTACCTCTGTGATGATCTTGTATCTAAACATCTTCTGCCAGCCCCCTGATCACATGACTGTGACTGTTTATTATCTATTGTCTTGCATTTAGCATTGTTTTGTGCTAGATCTTAAATAACCCCCTGTGCCTGAACACATTGTTATCTATATGGCCCACGTGTACTTTCTGTCTCTTTGTGTTGAAAAGAGATTTAAAGGGACAGTCGACACCAGAATTTTTGTTGTTTAAAAAGATAGATAATCCCTTTATTACCCATTCCCTAGTTTTGCAAAACCAACACTGTTATATTAATACACTTTTTACTTCTGTGACTAACTTGTATCTAAGCATCTTCTGACCGCCCCTAATCACATGACTTTTAGTTATTATCTATTGACTTGCATTTTAGCCAATTAGTGCAGTGTCTGCCACTAGCCACGGGCGTGATCACAATGCTATCTATATGGCCTACATGAGCTAGCTCTCCCCTGCTGTGAAAAGTAAATAAAATAGAGGCAGCCTTCAAGGGCATAGAAATTATCATATGTGCCTCCCTAGGTTTGCTTTCAACTAGAATACCAAGAGAACACAGCAAAATTGTTGATAAAAGTAAATTGTAAAGTTGTTTAAAATTACATGCCCTACTTGAAAAATGAAAGGTTTTTTTTGGACTTGACTGTCCCTTTAAAAAGCATGTGATAAGAGGCAGCCCTCAAAGGCTTAGAAATTAGCATTTGAGCCTACCTATGTTTAGTTTAAACTAAGAATACCAAGAGAAAAAAGCAAATTTGATGATAAAAGTAAATTGGAAAGTTTAATTTATACTAGACTGTCCCTTTAAATAGCCATTAAACTTTTGAAACTAACAGTTTATGTTTATGTAGTATTTGTCTGAGGGATGTAAGGTCACAGACTTTTGTTTGTGTGTTTTTTTTTGTTTTTTTTACAAATTGTAATACAATGCAACAAAGAAAAAAATACTTAAGTCCCTCTCAGGTGGAGTTTTTTCTCTTCTTAATCTCTCTAATAGAGCCATATTTAGGACTGTTTGGTATGGTCTTGAGCCTGCACTGTAATGCTGCCTATTGCTCTTGCACGGATGGTCAGACAAGTCCAGGGTAATTTTTAAACCGCTAGCTCAGAGCTAGTGGAGAGAGGAAAAACAACAGTCTGATGGCCACTGCTTCTTGCCTGCAGGCTCACTCATGTAAGATGCACAGAAGAATCTCCAAAGCTATGGAGCCTATAAAGCTTGATGTAACTTTGTATAATCATCTTAGTGTTACTGTATTACACTATTGTTAACTCATTTGTCTACTTGAGGGATATTTATATAAGAAGATATGTTCCATTTTTCTGTTTGGAGGAGGGAATATATGTAGTGAGTGTGGTATGTGCATTATGGATTCAGTGCTTTATCACATTTTATGACGTGCCATCATGGCTGCCTGTGTCATTTTGAGGAGTTAAGATGTAAGGTCCCTGTACACAAGTGTTGTGTCAGAGGGTTTTCAAATTATTTAGCTTATCCCCTCTACTGATTTGTCCTACTTTATCCTCTGATATACATCTAATATTCATCTAATATGCAGCATTGGTGTTCTCCTTTGTTTATATTGAATGTATAGGAGTTTCAAGTTTATTATGTGAATTAAGTAATTTGGTTGTTAGTTTGCCTCTATATTCCTTTTAGATTGTTTGTATGTGAAAGTAGGCCTTGGCTCTCTTCTGTAGTTTTACAGACCTTTTCTATCTTTTCGGGTTTTGTTTTAGCTATTCTTTCATTTGTGTATGTATCTCAGCAAAATAATTATTATTCTATGCAGTTTAGCTAAGCCAGCACTACGGGAGTTAATAAGGCAGAGATATTTCCCTAGGAGCATAATTATGCTCACAGCAGTGTGGCAATGTTCCATTTAACAGAAGTTGTAACAGCAGTGTTGAGACCATTTGATGCAAAGGCTTCTGCAAACTTCCTTTCTCTTTCCCAATATGATCAGGTATATTGTATCCTATTATTTTTAATCCACCATTTCATCCACTTTGCAGAAACTGCTGCCTGTTTAATAATTTCTGGAGGGTCAACATTGAAAATTATACGTTTTAGCTTAAGCATGCTGTGACTTCATCTTTTTATGCTATTTTGTTCATAGAGCAGGTTTATGGATTCCTTTCCTCCTCAGTATCCTGTTTGTCTCTAGGTCATTAAGGGGTGACTCGGCTGGAATCCCCCATACACAGTCTAAAATATTGCTTAAGGCAACTATTTTGCGATTTAACTTAGTTATGCAACCCTAAAATGTAATGAGAGTCCACAATCCATTACTCCTGGGAACTACTCTTCCCTTCAGTCTATGTTGAGGCCTGTTTTCCCTTCAGTACAGTGTACAGTGTTTGTCAGAGGAATGTATATGGTGTATGGTTAGTGGCTCTCTTTTTTTCACCTCATGGGAAATTTTGTCACTAACCTTTCCATAGTTGTCACAGGGACTTCTCCTTTTCCTCCTCCTATGGATCCTACAGTATACTCATATTCCATAACCTCTGCTGGAAATAATCACATGCTAAACTTATTAATAACTATTATATATCTTCTCTTAAGATGGCACGCTTTTACCCTATGCAATCCTTTGCCTGTATACGGTTTTGTTTTACCAATGCTAATTTGGTACATATGATTTGGTGATGTCCAAAAAAACAAAATGCATGCTTACCTGATACATTTATTTATTTCTAGACACGGTGAGTCCACAGAATCATCAATTACTGTTGGGAATATCACTCCTGGCCAGCAGGAGGGGGCAAAGAGCACCACAGCAAAGCTGTTAAGTATCACTTCCCTTCCCACAATCCCCAGTCATTCGACCGAAGGAAAAAGAGAGAAAGGAAATAACATAAGGTGTAGAGGTGCCTGAGGTTTATATAAAAAAAACTGTCTGAAAATAAGGGTGGGCCGTGGACTCACCGTGTCTAGAAATACATTTATCAGGTAAGCATAAAGTTTGTTTTCTTTCTTAAGACACGGTGAGTCCACAGAATCATCAATTACTGTTGGGAATAAATACCCAAGCTAGAGGACACCGATGATTAGGGAGGGACAAGACAGGTAACCTAAATAGAAGGCACCACCGCTTGAAGCACCTTTCTCCCAAAAGAAGCCTCAGCCGAAACAAAAGTATCAAATTTATTAAATTTAGAAAAAGTGTGCAAAGACGACGAAGTCGCAGCTTTGCAAATCTGTTCTACAGAGGCCTCATTCTTGAAGGCCCAAGAAGAAAAAACAACCCTAGTGGAATGAGCTGTTATTCTCTCGGGGCTGCTGACCAGCAGTCTCATATGCCAAACGAATAATACTTCTCAACCAGAGAGAAAGAGAAGTGGCCGTAGCTTTCTGACCTTTGCGTTTCCCAGAAAAACAAACAAACAATGCAGAAGACTGACAAAAATCCTTAGTTGCCTCCAAATAAAATTTAAGAGCCCGAACAACATCAAGGTTGTGTACCCAAACGTTCCTTATTAGAAGAAGGATTAGGACAGAGAGAAGGAACAACAATTTCCTAATTAATATTTCTGTCCGAAACAACCTTAGGAAGAAAACTAAACCTGGTACGAAGAACTGCCTTATCTTCATGAAATATGAGATAAAGAGAATCACACTGCTAATCTGAGAGTTCAGAAACCCCCTGAGCAGAAGAGATAGCACTAAGAAACAAAACCTTCCAAGATAACAACTTAAACTTCACCTCCTCCTTGCACTGAAGGCACAGAGAATGACTGGGGATTGTGGGAAGGGAAGTGATACTTATCCGCTTTGCTGTGGTGCTCTTTGCCTCCCCCCCTCTGTGTGTATCGAACTATAGGGAGGTGGAATGAGAGAGAGGGTCCCCTTCCCCCGTCCCCCTTTTGGTTTCCGTTTTGTTTGTGTTTAATTTTTTTGGTTTGGTTTTGTTTTGTTTCTTTTTGGATCTCCTGAGTCTTGTTTTTTTTTTAGCCTTTTGACAATTTTTGTTACCACTACTGACCTCAATGGTTGCTGTAATCGTTAAAAATGTATAAATTTGATTTATGCCTGGGCTACACATAAAATAATAAATAGAGGAAGTAATTGTATTATTATTTGTGTTCATATGTATTTTTTTTTTCACAAGAAAAAAACAACAATGTGGACGTTTTTCTTCCTAATGACACGGTGAGTCCACGGATCATCTCTAATTACTATTGGGAATATCACTCCTGGCCAGCAGGAGGCAGCAAAAAGTACCACAGCAAAGCTGTTAAATATCACCTCCCTTCCCTCTAACCCCAGTAATTCTCTTTGCCTACATTAAGAGCAAAGGAGGTGGTTAAGTTTAGGTGTCTGGAAGAAGATTCTTCAATCAATATTTTATTATTTTTTCAGCAGTGCAAGTTTGTTCTGCTTTATCCTGGGGTGTAGCCGTAGCCCATGTCAGTCTCTTCAGTAGAGCAGTGGTGGCTTTTTTTTTTTTTTAAATTAAATTTTTTATTGAGACATATGCAAAAATAATACAGTCAGAAGACCACTAAACAGAAGTGGTATACATAAACCATGTACAGAGAAATAGAATATGAACTATAAAAGATATACATTCAGGTCAGTTCCTGCAGCGGGACACTGTGTCTATCTATCATTGAAGAACCGTGACATGGATCTATACATTGGGTCAGAGAAAGGTCTCATTTTCTTATCATGAGGGGAGATTGTATGATGTGTGATCGTATTGAGTAGTTATATCAAAGATATATGTGAATATGATTAGTTATTAATAATAAAGCTGTATAGTTAACCTATAAGTGAATGCTGCTGTGGTATGTGATCCGTTGGGAAGGCGAGAGGGAGGAAATGGAAGGGGGGGGAGAAAAAAAAATATTTGGCAGGGTATTGCTGGACTAAAAGGTCTAAGAGTGTAGACTAGTAAGACAGGTTGTTTCCCAATTCGGGAACTTCGAAAGCCATGGGGACCATATTTCGTAAAAGGTGTCTGTAGGAGTATTGTTCCATTTGCCCAATATAATGGGCCATGGACAATATTTGAGATAGAGGAGGGGGTTTCTCTTTCTTCCAGCATCTAGCTATTGCTAGTTTCGTGGCCATGAATATGTAGATCACTAGGGCCTCATTTGAGAGGTTAAGGTTTGACATCTTCATATGGAGTAGGGATATCTCTGGGGTGAACTCTATGGTAATGCCAAGGGTACGGAGAAGAGTGTACACCTTTTCCCAAAGAGGTTGAATAATCGGGCAAGACCACCAGATATGTAGTGCAGTACCTGTGAGACCGCATTTCCTCCAACACTTAGAAGTATGTGTATTGTAAATCCTGTGCAGTGTGGCTGGGACTAAGTGCCAGCGAATTAGAATTTTGTAGTGGAGCTCCTAAAGGGTAGCACAATGTAGTCATTTTTTAGTTACTATGATCCTAGAGTTCCAGGTATCGACGTCAGCGGTGAAACTCAAATCTCTCTTCCAAGCAGTGTGCTGTAGGATTCTATGTAAGGTTTGCGTACTAATAAGTAAGTTGTAGTGTAGTGAAAGGGAGTACGAAATGTTAGAGGCTCTTTGCCATACAGATTCCCATGGTGATAATTGCCTGAGCGATTTCTTTGGGTATCCCCATGTGCGTAGTAGTGTGCTCAGCCGAAATGTCTCAAACTGAAGACTCGGCGGAATGTGAAATTTAGTGCACAGATTAGGGTGAGAAAGCCACGTACCCTCATCATAAAAGTCTGTCACTAATAGGATCTGTCTGTTGCGCCATGCTTCTGGGTGGGAGTCTGGTAAGCAGAAAAGTGCGCCCGAGATGGTAAGTGCAGGTGAGGGGATATAGCTGGGTTGTGTCTAATTTGATCCCAAAATTGAAAAGCATGTTTGAATATTGAATGTATGTCAGTCAAAGATTGTCTATGGTGGATAGGAATCCAGAAAATGTCTGAGAGGGAAACCGTGGGGGGCAATAGCGTTGATTCTACAATGTACCATCCCGCGAGTCGTTCTGTGTTATTCCAGCCTAGCAAATGTGAGAGTCTGACCGAATTGTAATAAGTGATGAGGTTTGGTAAAGCCAAACCACCCTGATTAATTGGCTTCTCAAGAGTTTGTCTCGATGTTCTGGGTCTCTTATCTTTCCATACATATGTGGTTACTAGACTCTGCAGCCTATTTAGGTTAGACCTCGGGACATTATATGGTATGGATCGGAATAGGTATGATATCTTAGGGAGAAATGACATCTTGATCGCAGCAATGCGACTAGTCCAAGAGATTTCTTGGAATTCCCAGGTATCTAAGAGTTTCCCAAAGCAGTGGTGGCTTTTAAGCAATTGGGAACTGGTGGGGTATAATCCTCACTGCGCCTCCCAATTAGTTATTGCTGCCCTAACTTAAAAGCCTGAGTAAGATTACTTAGTCTTTGTTTTTTTCCACAGGTTCATGTGAGGGAACATGCCTCTCAAACCTAGTGAGCTGCCCTGCTGCCTGGCAGATTACATGGAGGTAAGTGCTGATTTTTTTTTTTTTGAGACAATGTAGTAAAAATATGGCACTTTAATTATTCATTTGGATGGGACACAAGAGACATTCTCCTATGGAATTAGGAGATAATGTTAAAAAGGGCAGTGTTTGCAGGCACTGGGGACGAGGAGATATAGGCTCATTGTGTGGTGTGGTTTCACTTGCTCCCGGCGGCTTTACTTCAGAGTACAATTTGCAGACGGGAGGTTAATTTTGATACGCCCGTGATGGGCGGGGCTAGCTGAGGCGGCAAGATTTCTGTTGCACGCCTTTTCTCCTTCACTTCCTGTGTTCCGGAGGGGAGACACCATCCATGCAGCTTTGTAAGCAGTACTACGGTTGCCGGACTGCGGTTTACAGTGCTATGAGTGGAGTCCGGAATTTTTCTAGCAGGATATTGTCTCCGGTGTCAGCAAGGCAGGTAGGCACCTCAGCAAAGCTAAGCTGTAGAGGCTGTCTGGAGTGTTTGTGACAGTTTATTCATTTTTTTGCATAAAAAATAAAGCAGTTAAGTTTTAAAATTTAAAGGGATAGTAACGGTTTTTGTGTGTTAATTTCAAATTAAAGTTAGTTTATTTTCAAATTAAGTATATTTATTTCTAATTTGTTCAATTCTGAGTAAAGATGGACCAAGAGGCCCTGCAAACTTTTTCTTGTTCTTTATGTTTTGATGCTAACATCAAACCACCAATCCCTTTCTGTTCCTCATGTATTGAGAGAACTTTAAATTACAGGAATAGACTTTTTTCTGAGCCAACATTGTCTAAGCCGGATGCTGTTCAGGGGTCTTCTGACAATGTTCAAGATATGCCGCAGCTTTCTCCTCAAGTGTCCCAAATTTTGTCATCCACACATGCAGTGCCCTGCCCTTCCTCTCAAGCTCCACCTGGAGTTACATTACAAGACATCGCTACCCTCATGTCTTCTGCGGTATCTGATTCGTTGTCTGCCTTTCCCATGTTGCAGGGAAAGTGCAAGAGGAAAACTATGGATTTTGTGAGTAAGGTTTCTGACACAGTAGTAGCTATTACGGATGTTCCTTCCCAGAAATCTGAGGAGGAGGATACTTTGGTGGCATCTGAGGGGGAAATCTCAGATTCTGACAATGTAATTCCTTCTGCTGATGCTGAAGTGGTATTTAGATTTAAGCTGGAACACCTCTGTTTGTTACTTAAGGAGGTTTTGGCTACCTTGGACGACTCCGACACTACTTTCGTAGTCAAACCCTAAGAAGTCTAGTAAACTAAACAAGTATTTTGATGTACCTTCCATGGTGGAGGTTTTTCCTGTACCAGATCGGGCTACAGAGATTATTGCTAGGGAATGGGAGAGGCCTGGTATCCCTTTTTCTTCATCCCCTAATTTTAAGAAGATGTTTCCTATTGCTGACTCTATCAAGGAGTCTTGGCAGACAGTTCCCAAGGTGGAAGGGGCAATTTCCACTTTGGCTAAGAGAACCACTATTCCCATAGAGGATAGTTGTTCATTTAAGGATCCTATGGATAAGAAGTTGGAGGGGTTGCTCAAAAAGATGTATTTACACCAGGGTTGAATGTGTATTGCTACAGTCACTAGTGTGGTGGCATACTGGTTTAATGCGTTGTCAGATTCTAGTCAGACCAACACTCCCCTTGAAGAGATCCAGGACAGAATCAAGGCCCTTAAGTTGGCCAATTCCTTTATTATGGATGCTTCCCTTCAGGTTATCAAGCTGGGAGCAAAGATTTCTGGTTTTGCCGTTCTGGGCCGCAGAGCTTTATGGTTGAAATCCTGGTCTGCGGATGTTTCGTCTAAGCTTTTGGCGATCCCCTACAAGGGTAAGACCTTGTTTGGGCCGGGCTTGGCTGAAATTATTTCTGGCATTACAGGGGGAAAGGGTAATTTCCTCCCTCAGTATAAGAGGAATAAGCAGAAGAGACGTCAGAGTCATTTTCCTTCCTTTCGAAACTTCAAAGGTAAGCCCTTCCTCTGCCAAGCAAGATCAGTCCAAACCTTCCTGGAGGACTAACAAATCTTGGAACAAGGGGAAGCAATCTAAGAAGCAACTCCCACACTGAGATGTTGTTATCCTTTCTGGGTTCTCACGGATGGAAGGTGAATTTGGGAAAGTGTTCCTTAATTCCAGCTACAAGGGTAGTGTTCTTGGAAACCATAAAAGATTCCCTATCAATGAATATTTTTCTGATAGAGGTCAGAAAATCAAAGATCTTTGACTCTTGTCTGGCCCTTCAGTCCTCTCCTCGGCCGTCAGCGGCTCAATGTATGGAGGTGATCGGTTTGATGGTAGCTGCCATGGACATCATTACGTTTGCCCTTTTCTACCTCAGACCTCTGCAGTTATGCATGCTCAGGCAATGGAATAGGGATTATGCAGATATGTCTCCGTGATTACTTCTGGATCAGGTGACAAGAGATTCTCTTCTGTGGTGGTTGTCTCAGGAACATCTCTCCCAGGGAACTTGCTTCCACAGACCCATCTGGGTGATTGTGACAACGGACGCCAGCCTGCTGGGATGGGGGCAGTCTGGGGCTCACTAAAGGCTCAGGGGACATGGACTTGGGAGGAGTCTGTTCTCCCTATAAACATCTTGGAGCTAAGGGCAATCTTCAATGCTCTTCTGGCCCGGCTTCAGTTAGCCTCAGCCCCGGTTTATCAGGTTCCATTCGGACAACATAACTTCAGTGGCTTACATCAACCATCAGGGAGGAACTCAGAGTTCCTTGGCTATGACAGAGGTAGCCAAGATTATTCAGTGGGCAGAGGCCCACAACTGCTGTCTATCTGCGATCCACATTCTACTTCAAGGGCCCTTCCTTCATCCAAATCTAGTTTCTCTGAAGCTGACTGCTTGGAGATTGAATGCTTAATTTTATCTAAGCATGGTTTTTCTGAGTCGGTCATTGAGACCATGATTCAGGCTCGTAAACTTGTGACTAGAAAGATTTACCATAAGATATGGCATAAATATCTATATTGGTGTGAATCCAGAGGCTACTCTTGGAGTAGAGTTCGGATTCCTAGAATGTTGTCCTTTCTCCAGTTTATCTGCGAGTACTTTGAAGCATCAAATATCTGCCTTGTCTATTTTGTTGCATAAACGTCCCGTGGATGTACCAGACGTGCAATCTTTCTTTCAGGCCTTGGTCAGAATCAGGCCTGTGTTCAAACCTGTTACTCCTTCCTGGAGTCTTAACCTTGTTCTTAAGGTTCTTCAGCAGGCTCCGTTTGAGCCTATGCATTCCTTAGATATTAAGTTGTTATCTTGGAAAGTTTTGTTTCTTGTTGCAATTTCTTCTTCTCACAGAGTCTCAGAACTCTCGGCTTTGCAGTGTGAATCCCCTTACCTTATTTTTCATACTGATAAGGTAGTTCTGCATACTAAGTTGGGTTTCCTTCCTAAGGTGGTTTCGGATAGGAACATTAATCAAGAAATTGTTGTTCCTTCTTTGTGTCCTAACCCTTCTTCTTATAAGGATCGTCTGCTGCACAACCTAGATTTGGTGCGTGCGTTGAAATACTATTTACAGGCGACTAAGGATTTTCGACAGTCTTCGGCTCTGTTGTTTTCTTTGGGAAATGTAAGGGTCAGAAAGCTACGGCTACTTCTCTTTCTTTGTGGCTGAAGAGTATAATTTGCTTGGCCTATTTAAACTGCTGGACAGCAGCCTCCTGAGAGAGTCACGGCTCATTCTATGAGGGCTGTTTCCTCTTCCTGGGCATTCAAAAATGAAGCTTCTGTGGAACAAATTTGCAAGGCTGCAACTTGGTCCTCTCTACACACTTTTTCCAAATTCTACAAATTTGATACTTTTGCTTCGGCTGAGACTTCTTTTGGGAGAAAGGTTCTTCAAGCAGTGGTGCCTTCCTTACATTTTAAGTGCATTAAAAAATTGCCCTTTTTGGGTTCTTGTGGGGTTGTGGATTTAGGTTTTAGGAAAAAGAGGTTTATTGAATCCCATCCTTTTGTGTCTCATTACTTGTGGACTACACAGCTTGAGTATTAGTTGCCAGGAGTATTTGATCGTGGACTCTCACCACCTGTATGAAAGAAAACATAATTTATGCTTACCTAATAAATTCATTTATTCCATGATAGTGAGACCTCACCCAAATTTTTTTTTCAGGGGGAGGGGGTTGGTGTTGGGTTTTATTTTTAGCACATCTTTTTTTCCTTGTCCTTTTTGCTCTTATTTCTTTTTCTGCCTCATTTTGCTTGCTTGGTTATACATTAAACTGGGGTACCTGTGAGGTGGGAGGGGTTTTGGGGGGATCTTTAGGTTTGGGTCTCTTTGCCTTTTCCTAGTAGTAGGGAAGAGTGGTTCCCAGGAGAAATGGATTATGGACTCTCACCACCATGAAAAAAATGTATCTGGTAAACAGTACCTCTATTTTCAAATTGGCTTAGTTTCCATGGTATTCTTTGTGAAAGACACACCTAAGTAGGTTCTGGAGCACTAAATGACAGATAAAAGTGCTGCCATCTAGTACGCTTGCAAATGGATAACATTCTTGCAAAACTGCTTCCATATAGTACTCCAGACGTGCACACTCCTTAGCTTACATCCTTTTTTTAACAAATGATACCAAGAAAAAAAAGAAAATTTGATAATTTAATTGAATTATGAAGTTGTTTAAAATTGCATGCTCTGTGTAAATCATGAAAGAAAAATTGTGGGTTTCATGTCCCTTTAATGTATTTCGTTGCATCTAACAGAGGACATTTCAAAATATATTGCATTTTTTAAATAGATGTAACTTTGGGGGTGCTCTGACAAAATGCAGGAGGACATTTGGCAGACGGACATTTGGCCGACAGACAGAAAGCTAAAGAATGTTCCGATTTCGGCCGAGGGCAGATGCGTTCCAGAGTGCTCTGTTCTAATCAGAGCCTCGGGCGCCGCAACTGCCTCTGGGAACCTTACCATGGGTCCCAGGCCGCACGTTTTGTAATTCTCTGTCTGGGAAATTATCTATCTATCAAATCTATCTATTTATCTATCAAATCTATATATCTATCGTATCTATCAAATGTATCTATTGATCTATCTAATCTATGTATCTATCAAATCTATCTATCTCGTGCCGGACTGTTATCTGACAGCCACTTGTGTTTCGGCCAAGTGTCCGGCCACGAACTTTGGGGGGATCAGTATACTGACATGCTCTTACAGAAAGTATAAATACAAAGCTGCCTATATTTTCATAGACTCAGAATCCTCCTCAGTCAGGACCCATATTTCTTCTGAGGGTTCATTTTCTATGATTAGGAGAAAGAAGCCAGGGGCCTTTAGTGACTTTACGTACTTGTATTAGTTTTATGTCCAATATTTTTTATGTTATATCTAGGATAAATAAGTGTTTAATCCTTTATTTTATAGTATTCAGTCTGGGTAGTTGTGCTTAAAGGGACATTAAAACCCAATTTTTTTCTTTCATTATTCTGATAGAGAATACAATTTTAAACAACATTCCAATTGACTTCTATTATCTAAATTGCCTCATTCATTAGATATCCTTTGTTTAAGAAATAGAAATGCACATGGGTGAGCCAATCACATGAGGCATCTATGTGCAGCCACCAATCAGTAACTTCTGAGCCTATCTAGATATGCTTTTCAGCAAAGGATATCAAGAGAATGAAGCAAATTACATAATAGAAGTAATTTATAAAATTGTTTAAAACTGCATGCTCTTTCTAAATCATGAAAGAAAAAAATGGGTTTAATGTCCCTTTAAGTTGTCTATACTTTATTAAAAGTAGTTATTAGTTTAGTGATCCAATAGATAAGTTATTACACACCTGCTTTACTATTGTTTAATATGCTGTACATGTATTTTTCATGTTTATTTTACAGCTAATATCTTAATGGGCCATAAGGTAGAGTATTTCAACATTTATAACAGTCCTTACAATTCCCAGGAATATGCCAATGAGGTATATTGTTTTAAACCATTTCCTTCCACAGTGTCCCTTTAGGTTTAGGTTTAGACTTAGCATTATTACATTCACATACTTTTCTAGAAAATACAAAAATCTATATTAAAAAACGATATTAGTAATTAAAAGATAATGTCACTATATATTTCTATTCTTATAAAGTTAACATAAAAAAAAATATATATTTTCCAAAAAATTCCAACTAATTTTTATAAATTATATCTTTTCTTTCTGAATATTAGAATCTATTAAAACTAAGAAACGGGATATATCAATCTACCTGGCTTAATTTATAAAGGGTGTTTCTAGAAATCCTGCTCCATAAATAATATTGGGAGGGGGGTTTCGGGGGAGAAATGTTATAAAAAACAATTCAACCCTGAATTGTGTCCTAGCAGCGGCTCGGTGTAGTCGCACATTTCAAGAGCTCCGGGAGAGTGGCCTATAATCCACAGATATAATAGTCCACAACTACAGCACTCAACGTCAACACAATAAAATTTGTGATCCTAAACGACCTCTAATATAACTAGAACCATTTCGCTCTATTTGTGACCCCGGGGCCGGAATTGGACATCTGAGGCCTGTAGCAGCAGTGATTATCACAAGCAGCATCCTCTCCCCCGTTTACCGGGGGGTACTACTAGGATTGATCACTTATCAAGCCCACCTGATACTTTTAAGCATCTAGCATTCCTATCAACTACAATAAGTTGCCAAGTGGGAAAATTACAAAGAACAGTACAATGGCGTATCTTCCAGGCGACACAAGGGAAGAAAACTCTCACACTGAGCTTGATCCAATACTATCTAAATTGGAGGCGATCTTCCAGCCATTAATAGCAAAGGCGCCGTCGGCATGCGAGCTCCAACTCCTCATGCACAGGATACCGCTAGCAACATCGGGAGCTCCGGCTATACAACAATCTGCGACACGGGAATCTGGCCTTACCATAGGGCCCAGGGCGGCCGTACAATCTGAGGTACTACTGACTGGGGATCTGCTTCAGCTGATCACATACCATCCTTATCATCTGTCAGCACAGAAAGCTACCGAAACATTGCCGAAGAAAGTAACCAGAGAAAGCATTCAAGCGACATCCCTTCTGTCAACAGCTACTACGGAGCAAACAGTTGACTATCAGCTCAAAAAAGCAACCTATCTGAAACATCACGCAGCAAAGCTTAAAGACCCAAATACTACCGCCAACAATGTTGAAGCCATGCAGGGAGCATCCTATACACCATCTCTATCTAGGGGCCATCGTGGAATAGTAAGAATACATTTGCAAACCATACAAGGACTGGAGCCTGAGCGATGGTCTCAGGGTTTTAGGGGGGGGGATCTCTGAATGTATTAAAAATCCCATATATCAAAGTTATGCTCTCATCATTGATAATCCCTAAAGGATGACAATTCTTAAGCAAAGTTTAATTCTTAGACAGCAGTAAAAGTTTTAACTTAGATGCTGGAACTAGACTCTAATATGTTTCAAGGTTCTTTTTTTCCAAATTTTATTTATGTATCCTACAAGTCATGAAAAGTGTTTTCATTAGATAAGCATTAGATTAATGTCTAGTGTTATCTTAAAATTAATTGTTCACACATGCATAACCTTTCTTAAACACAAGTAGCCACAGCACCCACATGGGAGGAAATCTGAACCACACTTAAGTAGTAATGTTTATTAATAGGATCCTGTATCCTCACAACATTACATATACAACTTAAAACAAACAACCATGAGACCTTCAAATCTCTCTATTATAGTTAAAATAAGTTTGGTATACAATGTGCATTTGTGTATGGCCTCTCCTGGCACTGCCAGCGGCCGAGGTGGTGCGTAGGAGGTCTTCTATAAGTTTAGTAAAGTACAATACTAACGTATGAATATCTGGATCTACTATATATAATGTGTGAGGTACGGTGTTAGTTTGGTGAAGCCCACAAATATTCATGTGACATCACTGTTTAAAAGTTATATCTGTACATTTGGCAATGAAGTTGTGGTCATATTCTAAGTTAACTTATTCAGTCCTAGTGTGTTTGCAGTTATTTTTATATTAAGGCTTATCTACTTAAGCCACAGCAATATTTAATTTTAGTTTTTTTTAATAAGATGCAAAGCTTAATGTTGTTCTTTTTTGATCATATAAAATCACAGCTTTTATTTACATTGTTAATGAAGGGCAATAAGCGACCAAATTTATTTGGGGATAAAAATGAGGACTGAATTATTGTGAATACAAGTCTAGCTATCAAATATGAAGTTAATATTTGTAAAATTCTATTCGATACTCTAATTGCATTTTTATACTTATTGTAATGTCCTTAATAAAAAATAAAGATAAAAAAAACAATTCTACTTTAATTATTGATTCAAACCCCTAGGGACAAGGGTTTTTAACTCAAAAGTCCATTTGTCCTCCAATTTTAATAGTTCCTTATGGGAATCACCTCCTCGCCAATGTTTATTTAATTTTGCTAATCCTATGTGGCTAAAATTTCTTAGGTTGGCCCCATTACATTCTAAAAAATGTTTAGGTACCGGGAGGTCCTTATTTCTATCTGTATCTGGGTTCTCTATTGACAGGATATGCTCACAGATTCTATCCCTAAGGGGTATTTCCGATTCCCCTATATACTGTTTCCCACAGCTACATTGTATTATATATACAGTATTTTTATTTCTTATTAAGTTCCTAATTGTATATGTTTTCCCTGTAATACTAAACCTGAATTCTTTAGTCTTTTTTTGAATATTTGCATGCTTTGCAAATGTGGCAAGGGTTGAAACCTATCAGTTCATTTCAATATAGATCTATATCTCTCATACTTTTTTTATTTCTGAAGGGGTTAGTTGCATTTTCAAATTTCTCGCTTTTCTATAAATCATTTGTGGTCTAGCTGGAATTAGATGACCCAATTTTTCATCTCTCCCTATTATATGCCAATGCTTTTTCATGATGTTTTCTATAAGATGTTTATTTTTACTAAATTGGGTGATGAAGGGGATAAATCATTTTTCATTATCTTTACCTTGATTATGTGCATTAGTTAAATTTTTCTTTTTCTTTTGAAGGATACTGTTTCTATCAAAATTATTTACTTAACTCCTTATCTTTTCAATCTGCTCATCATTATAACCCCTTTCTACAAATGTGTTCATAAGAGTTTGTAATTCATAATCTTCCTGATTAGTACAATTTTTCTTTATTCTCAACATTTGACCTTTCAGAATATTATCTTTCCATCTATTATGATGGCAACTTGTATTGTGTATATAATTATTCGCATCCACTTGTTTAAAGTGGGTGCGAGTAGATAAACATCCATTGTTCTCATATATTTCTAAATCCAAGAAAATTAATGTTGGATGTACTAATTTCGAATGTAAAAATTAGAATTTTTTCATTCTTGTTGATTTCTTCAAAACACTTTTCTAAACTATCTTTACTGCCTTTCCAGATTATTAGAATATCATCTATGTAGAGACCAGGTTTGTCCCAAAGTCATGCACATTGAAGAAAGTGTCCACCCAAATTCCCATAAAAAGGTTTGCATAACTTGGGGCAAACCTGGTCCCCATGGCCGTCCCACACAATTGGTTGTAAAACTGGCCTTCAAAAAAGAAATAGTTATGCGTCAAAATATACTATCTAGAATGAATTCTACTTGTTCTCCTTTGAGTTCATTATTACGGGTTAGATAATGTTTTACTACTTCTATACCATCAATGTGTCTTATACACATGTATAGTGATGTAACGTCACATGTAGCTAGATACTAATTTAAGTACATCTGTAGAGTCGTGTAAATAGGATGGGAGACTTGCAACATAAGGTTGTAGAAAGGAATCAATGTACTGTGATAGATTCGCTGTTAAAGACCCAATCCCGGAGACAATTCTAAAGATTTATGAATCTTGGGTAAACGATATAGCAGTGGGATCTTTGGGAAGTTAGGCAGCAGAAAATTCCATTCTTAATCATTTAATATTCCTAGACTTTTTACTCAATTTAGTAACGTAGTCTAAATTGATCGAGCTGCTTTCTTTTTGTATTGAGGCAAACTAAATAATGTGCTGGTACTTGATCGGAGGTTATAGGAGGTGGTAACAGCCAGGGAGAGCATTCTGCTCAGGTAGGGTGGGAGCTTCCCAGAAAAGCTCTTAAACACAAGGCTGGAAAGATGGAGGGTGCATCTGGATTCCAGCGACAGCCAGTTTAGTTCTTTTAGCATGTCACAATGGTGGATCCTGTAATTACATTGTAGCACAAAGCAGAAGAACGAGTTAAACAATGTGTTAAGTTTATTAAGGTGAGTTTGCGGTGCAGCTGCATATACTACATCCCCATAATCAATGATTGGCATCAGCATTTGCTGTACAATCTTTTCCTTTACTGTAGGGCTTAGGTAGGATTTGTTTCTGTACAGGGCACCTAGTTTTGGATAGAGTTTAGATGCAAATTTTTCTATATGGAGACCAAAAGATAGATTGGGGTCTAACAACATACCCAAATATTTAAAAGAGTGGACTGCGGTCAGTGTGCAATTTGATTTTGTTTTGATGCGTAGATGGGAAGTTTGTAGTTTGTGTAATGTAGCTACCGTTCCAAAGATCATTGTGATAGTTTTGTCAGTGTTTAGGAAGAGTGTTTTTTGAGATCCACTTTTCTACCTCTGTGAACTGTGTCTTGGAGCATTGCTTGCACTGAACTGTAGATCCGATTTGCTTGCATAGATTACCATGTCGTCTACGTACATTTGAGGATTTGCAGACATTTGGCAGATAATTTATAAATAATGTGAATAGTAGGGGGTCGAGGATGGATCCTTGGGGAACACCACACGTGACTGGGAGAGGGAGGGATTCGCTGTCAGAAATGGAGACATATTGTGATCGATCCAATACATATGATTGAAACCAGGTTAGAGGACGATCACCAATACCTGAGTTTTTTAGTTTGAGCAGCAGTATGTCGTGGTCTACTGTGTCAAAGGCCTTTGCAAAATCAAGGAAAATAACTCCAGTTAGGTCTCCTTGTTCCATGCCAGATTGGATGTTGTTGCAAACTTTTAGGAGGGCAGTTGTAGTGGAGTTGTTCGGGTGAAAACCTGATTGATCAGAGGTCAGATAGTTAGATTGTTGGTAATACATTGTGTATGGACGCATTTTTCTAAGATTTTTGACAATACTGGGAGCAATGATATTGGGCGATAGTTAGAAACCAATGTTATCTCACCACTTTTATGGATAGGCACTACTCTTGCAGACTTCCAAGTTTGGGTATGTATCCAGACACCAAGGATTCGTTAATTAGGGTTGTGACAGGTTTAGCAATTGCTGGGGCACCAAAATTGGGTCATCTAATTCCAGCTAGACCACAAATGATATATAGAAAAGTGAGACACTTGAAAATGCAACTAGCCCCTTCAGAAATAAAAAGTAATAAAAAGCGTATGAGAGATATAGATCTATTTGGAAATGAACTGATCGGTTTCTACCCTTGCCACAATTGCAAAGCATGCAAATATTTAAAAAAGACTGAAGAATTCAGGTCTAGTATTACAGGGAAAAAATATACAATCAGGAACTTAATAAGATGTGTGGATAAAAATAATGTATATCTAATACAATGTAGCTGTGGGAAACCGTATATAGGGGAATCGGAAAGAACCCTTAGGGATAGAATCTGTGAGCATATCCTGTCAATAGAGAACACAGATACAGATAGAAATAAGGACCTCCCGGTACCTAAATATTTTTTAGAATGTAATGGGGCCAACCTAAGAAATTTTAGCTATATAGGATTAGCAAAATTAAATAAACATTGGCGAGGAGGTGATTCCCATAAGGAACTATTGAAAATGGAGGACAAATGGATTTTTGTGTTAAAGGGACAGTCAAGTCCAAAAAAACCTTTCATGATTCAGATAAGGAATACTATTTTAAACAACTTTCCAATTTACTTTTATCACCAATTTTTCTTTTTTCTTTTGTTATTCTTAGTTGAAAGCTAAACCTAGGAAATTCATATGCTAATTTCTTAGACCTTAAAGGCCGCCTCTAATCGAAATGCATTTTGACAGGTTTTCACCACTTTAGGGCGTTAGTTCATGTGTTTCATATAGATAACATTGAGCTCATGCACGTGAATTTACCAAGGATTGAGCACTGATTGGCTAAAATGCAAGTCTGTCAAAATAACTGAAATAAGGGGGCAGTCTGCAGAGGCTTAGATACAAGTTAATTACAGAGGTAAAACATGTATTATTAAAACTGTGTTGGTTTTGCAAAATTGGGGAATTGGTAATTAAGGAATTATCTATCTTTTAAAACAACAAACATTCTGGTGTTGACTGTCCCTTTTTTTTTAAAGGGTATTGGAATAGGAATAATTTTTATTTTTTTGGATAATTTCATTTTTTTTTTGTAATGGTAGTATTTATTTTAACTAGGTAGTTAGTAAATAGTTCATAACTATTTACTAACTAGTCTACTTAGTAAAAAGGACATAAAACCCAATTTTTTTCTTTCAGATAAAACATAACATTTTAAACAACTTTCTTATTTACTATTATCACATTATCTTAGTTTTTTTGTAATCCTTTGTGTAAAAGCAGAAATGTAAGCCTAAGAGTGTGCACGTGTCTGCAGCACTATTTGGCAGCAGTTTTGCAACAATGTAATACATTAGCAGGGGCACTAGATGGCAGCACTATATCCTGTCGTGTAGTGCTTCAGGCATGTGCACGCTACCTACCTAGGTATCTCTTCAACAAAGAATAACATGAGATTGAAACAAATTTGATAATAGAAGTAAATTGGAAACTTTTTAAAAATTGTGTCCGCTATCTGAATCATGAATGAAAATGTTTGGGTTTAATGTGCCTTTAAAATAAATACAAAATCCCTGTGAAATAAAAATAAAACCTAAGATAGTTACAATATAACTATTAGTTATATTGTAGCTAGCTTAGGTTTTATTACACAGGTAAGTTACTTTGTATTTAGATTTAAATAGGAATTATTTAGTTAATAATTGTAACTTTAATTTAGCTATATTTTAATTATGTTAAAGTTAGGGGGTGTTAGGTTTAGGGGTTAATATAGTTTAATTTAGGTTGTTGCAATCTGGGGGCCGGCGGTTTAGGGGTTAATAGGTTTAGTTTGTGTTGGCGATGTGGGGGTGTGTGGTTTAGGGGTTAATAGGTTTAGTTTGTGTTGGCAATGTGGGGGGGGTGTGGTTTAGGTAATAATAGGTTTAGTTTGTGGGGGCATGCGGTTTAGGGGTTAATAGGTTTAGTTAGTGTTGCGGATGTGCGGCGGTCCGGTTTAGTGGTTAATAGGTTTACTTTGTGTTGGTGATGTGGGGGTGTGGTTTAGGGGTTAATAGCTTTAGTTCGTGTCGGAGATGTGGGGGGGTGCAGTTTAGGGGTTAATAGGTTTAGTTAGTGTTGGCGATGTGGGGGGGGTGCGGTTTAGTGGTTAATAAGTTTACTTTGTGTTGGTGATGTGGGGGTGTGGTTTAGGGGTTAGTAGGTTTAGTTTGTGTCGGCGATGTGGGGGGTGCAGTTTAGGGGTTAATAGGTTTAGTTCATGTCGATGATGTGGGGGGGTGCGGTTTAGGGGTTAATAGGTTTAGTTCGTGTTGGCGATGTTTCGGAATGGCGATTTAGGGGTTAATAGGTTTAGTTAGTGTCGGCGATGTGGGGGGTGGGGTGCGGTTTAGGGGTTAATAGGTTTAGTTAGTGTCGGCGATGTGTAGGGGGGGTGCGGTTTAGGGGTTACGGTTAAGGAGTTAATAGGTTTAACTTGTGTCAGCGATGTGGGGGGTGGGGTGCGG